>NW_022631453.1:0-80935 GCF_010015895.1 Lontra canadensis
GAAAACTACTGATCACTCCATAAAGTTTCCTTAATAAGAAAACTTTTCCCCCCCTGATTTTAAGATTCTTTGTCTTTGACTTTTAACTGTTTCTTTATAACATGTCCTGGAGAAGATTGTTTTAATTGAAATAGTGGGGTGAGGTTTTAACACTGAGTACCCAAATATGTCCCCAGATTTAAGAAGTTCTGAGCTGTTATTTCTTTAAATAAACTCTCTGCCCCTTTCTCTCTCTCTTCTTCTGGAACTGCAGTGATTCTGATATGTGTTCATTTGATATCGTCTCATAGACCATGTAGATTTTCTTCCTTTTTTAAATTCTTTTTTTCTCTGTTCTTTTCTGACCAGATTATTTAAAAGTTCCTATACTCTAACTCATTAATTCTCTCTTTTGTTTGGTCTACTGTAGAAACGATACTTTGTTTGTTTATTTTTTGCACTTTTTGTTGCATTCATGGAATTCTTCACCTGCAAAATTTCTGTTAGATTCTTTTTAAAAAAAAATATTTTTGCCTCTTTAATTTCTCATTTTATTCATGTACTTTTTATTATTTCAATGAAATATCTTTTTTTTTCTGTTTTCTTGTGGATTATTGAGCTTCCTCAAAACAGTTATTTTGATATCTTTATCAACTAAATCACAAAATTGTATCTTTCAGTTCAGGTACTGGGGAATTACTGTTATATTTTGTTGATGACATATTTCTTTGATTCTACATGTTCTTTGTAGTTTTGTGTTGTTGTTTTTACATTTGAAGTAGCAGTCATCTCTTCCAATCTTGTTAGCTGTCTTCAAGTGGGAAATAACTTTTCATTGGTCCATATTTGGGTTTCTCTGACCCTACATGGATACACTTATTCATGGATACAATTTTTGCTCCCTCTTGTAGCATATTTCTTAAGTTTTTATGTCTTCTCTTAATCTTACAATTCATCAGGCCAGCTGTTGGAGACCTCTCTTTTGTTTTCCTGATGGTATAGCTATATAGAGCTAAATCTTGTGACTCCTCCTTTTCTACAGACTTTGGCTTGTTTTCTGAGCATATTCTCTCTCTACCAGAGCACACTCTTGCTGCTACTCTGGGGACCATGCACAAGAAGCCGGCTACAGAATGGGAGCTGCTATGGGTACTTGGATATTAGGGATGTCCATGGTCCAGGTTGGGAGATTTTCAAGTGAGGTATTCTCAGCAGCTCATTGGTTGACCTCCTGTTGGAGACCAATCTAAAGTAATCACGTCTCTTTAATATATTTTAATATTCTTACATCCCTCTTTCCCAACCTCTTTTCTCCCACCAGTCATGGAGGTCTCACCTCAATACTCTGAATGTTGTGGGAGAGAAACATTCCTTTAACCATGTCCTCACAGCTGGGGAAGGTTGGCAGCACTCACTCATCACTTTCTTTTTTCCCATGGGAGAAGTTGCTGCTAAGTAATTTAGCCCTACATTGTGCTACCTTGGGAGAGGAGCAGTGTTGGCATAGTTCATGTTGCCCTCTCTAGGACATCTAAACTTCTTTATTTTTTAATTTAATATTTAATTTAATTTAATTAATTTTACTTTATTTTATTTTTTGCTCCAAGGGAGTTTTGGAATCTCCTTTTAGTAAACCTGGATTTCAATAAGGGCTTTCTTGACTGTGAATGGTTGTGTAAGTAGGCACTCTCTGCCTATTCCCTGACTGTGGCCAAGAGGGGCTGAAGCTGTTTCACAAATTCCTACTGGTTTTGCAGCCTGTACAGAAGTCTGTTTGCCTATTAACTGATGCACAGATGTATACAATTCCTTTTGGGTTCCTTAGCATAAAGAATATGGTGCCATATGATGCTCATGACATAAAGCAAATGCCTCCTACAGAGGCCAATTTTTCATGGATGGATACTGAATTTTAGTTGTTAAAGTGGGAGACAAAAAGGAGAGAAATCTTATGCTGCCATGATGCTGACGTTATTCCAGGGAGCAATTCTAATGGCAACAAAACAGAAAATCAAAAATATTCA
Organism: Lontra canadensis; assembly: GCF_010015895.1. Classification (NCBI taxonomy): domain Eukaryota; kingdom Metazoa; phylum Chordata; class Mammalia; order Carnivora; family Mustelidae; genus Lontra; species Lontra canadensis. The sequence goes on from NW_022631453.1 coordinate 2,004, forward strand.
AAATATTCAATAACTTTCCATTCTGAAAGACTGAAAACACACATAGACAATGGATAGACCATGTATAAAGATAGAACTCTGACCCACAACCTGTAACATCCAGCTTAAGAAACCAAACCATTATGAGCAATAACCAACCCAGGATGCCAACCTATTATCTGTAAGTCAAACTTATGAAAAGTCTGACTATTCTTTCTTGTAATAGTACAGGAAGCCAAACAATAACTCCTATAACAACTAGCTCAAGATAGCCAAGACTTGATTAATTGCTAGCTTCTATATTTTTGTTTCCACTTCTAACCAGAAATAGTCAAAACTCTAGCTGTAACAAATCACATAATCACTTAGAATGCCTTGGTTTCAGTTAACTCTCCCACCACTACCCCATGACAACAGTGTCACATGAAGGATACCTGAAGTCTTCTGTTTTTCTGTTGTAAAGATTTCCCCACTCTTCTGTCTTCTTTTGAGTCTTTTCCAAAACAATGTGATGGTGGATGACTCCTTTTTCTGAATAAATAACCTTTGCTTATTATCATTTGTTTATTTATCTTTGTTTATTTTTACAATGTTTTAGGTACATTAACAATGTGTAAAGATATGCAGAAAAGACATGGATTTTGATATCTATTCCCATCTATCTATAAAAGATAAAAGAAAAAAAAAACACAAAACCTTGGGGTTTCCTAGAGCTGTCAACAAATTACCTCTATGACACTTGGTCACTTGCAAGACTTAAAGTGGTTTCATTGCTTAACAGAGACAACATTCTATACTTCCAACAAAGACAACATTCTATACTTCCAAGGATGTGAAGGACATGATTGGTGTCATTCATTACAATGGAACTGTGTGCGCACCTCTCATTTCAATAGCTCTACATACTAACACTCTCATTCCATGATTTCCATGTTATTAATTCATTGTCATTTATCATTTCTCACACTTATTAAAAGGTCTTGTATTCAGTATCCTAACTGGATGGATGAGAATGTGCCAACAATTGGAATGGTTACATAATAGAAAGAAAATTTAACCCCTTAAATACATAGCTCCAAATCTTCAGGACTGGAAAGAATCCTGAATTGAAAGTCAACAGTTTAAAATTTTAGTCCTACCATTAAATTAATTTTTTGAACTTAAATAATTTTCCTTGTGCTTTGTATGCAAATCTCTGCCATACCACCTATTGCAAGCCTTGGGAGGCTATCTGTGTATAAACGAAGGCTTCTTCAAGTTCAGCTTTAACCCAGAGTTCAAAGAAATCATATATCATGATACACTTAGTTGAGGTAATGATTTTTGAAAAGTAAGAAACACTCAAAGGCAAGGCAATGTGTCCCATAGCCAAACTGTAGAAATGAGATGTCCATCAGCAGATGAATGGATAAAGAAAATACCGTGTGTGTGCGTGTGTGTGTGTGTGTGTGTGTGTGTGAATGAAATCTTACTCCACCATCAGAAAGGATGAGTGCTTACCATTTACATCAACATGGGTGGAACTGGAGGGCATTATGTTGAGTGAAGTAAGTCAATTAGACAAAGACAATTATCACATGGTTTCACTCATGTGTGGAATATAAAAAACAGGGCATAGGACCTTAGGGGAAGGAAGGAAAAACTGAAGAGGAAGTTAAAAGAGAAGAGGAAAAAAAAAAAAAAAACATGGAAAGACTCTTAACTAAGGGAACCAAATAGAGGGCTGCTGGAGGGCAGGTGTGGGGGGGGGGCAGTTAACTGGGTGATGGGCATTACTGGGGGCACATGATGTGATGAGCACTGGGTATCATATGCAACTGATAAATTACTGAAGACCACATCTGAAACTAATGATGTACTATAAGTTGACTAATTCAATTAAAAAAAAAAAAGAAAGAAAGAAATGGCAAGCCTTTCTTTATGACAAAATAAGAGGAGAGGGTTACAGATGAATGATTCAGGTAACAAATGAGCTGTGATTGAGGCAAATAAACCCCAAGAGACCACAGTCAAAAGTAGCCCTTTGATCGGAAGTGTTATACATTCTGCAAGGAAGGAAACATGTGGGTCTGAAATACTTTTTGGAATGAACTAGAAAGAGGATTATGAGAATTCTACATCCCATTCTTAGAAATAAATTGTTCTCAGTTTCAGTCAGTAGCTGAAATGCAGCCTTCTAATTGAAGTTCTGGTGTTAAATAACTCACTGGCTTTGAAAGAATAAAATGACCTTTATGGGCCTTAAATGAGTTATGATTTGACATACTGAAAAGATCAGAGACTTAGAAGTTAGATATCATTTGTTCAGTCCAATACTGGGCATTAAATGTCACCTCATTTAAATTCCCTGCATCTCAGTTTTGTCATCTTCAAAGGAAATGCAATGTCTTCCAAAGTAGTCAAGGAGTGGAGGCAATGCAGATAAACCACAGGTATGATGTGTTGCACACACAAAGTTGCAGGTAAGACTGGATGCAGTGATTGTCATTTAAATTATGTCATAGGACTTAGATGCTCATTCACTTGCAGGTCTAGACTCTCTTATCCAATATACTTCCTGAGAAATATATTTGGTTTATTATCTGGAAAGAGGACAGATGTATACCTTACATACAATATGATAAATACTCAATAAAAACAAAAAAAAAACATGAACCTACATTAATCTGAAAACCACCAAATGTGAAATATGTGGTGAGAAAAAGGAAGTTATTTGACCAAGAATTTCTATATCTATCTATATCTATATGTGTTATAGACTAAATAGTTAGCAGGATCCCAGAGAAAGCTAGCATAAAGTAACTCATAGAAGACTTTCATTTATTTAGGCCATTCCTCTATTCATCAGACAAATCTAGAGCCTCCAGAAAAGAGTCAGGTTCTATTTTCTTAAAATGGCCAATAACATATAGATTAATTGCCAGCCTTTAAACATGCTCTACTCATTCAACAAATTTTAGTTAACAATTATTTAAATATTTAATATTTATGGATGCATTATAGGGATAAGCTGTTAAAACAGTTTTTGCAGCAGGATTCTTCATAGGTTATGGCTCTGTCAGACATCAGAAATAAAGAGGACACAATTTCAGGAATTCTTTAAGAAAGATACTGATGCAGGAGCACTTGTGTGGCATAGTCAGTTAAGAGTCTAACTCTTGGTTTTGCCTCGGGTTGTGATCTCAGGGTCATGAGATCGAACACACCTCTAGTCCCCCATTGCGGTCACCACTCAGAGCAGAGTCTGCTTAAGATTCTCTCTCTCTCTCTGGGCACCTCCCCTCCCACTAGTGATCTCTCTCTCTCTCTCTCTTAAATAAATAAATATATAAATCTTTAAAATAAATACAGTGAAGCATGCAATATAAATTGTATTATCTCCTAGAACAGACGCCATTCTTACATAAAAAAATTAGTATATAATTACTTCTACTGTCATATTCAGGCTGCATCTGACAGAACAGTGAGAATGTGAATTCAGTTTTGGCTCTTCCTTTTACATGTTGAAGGGCAAGTTATTTAACTTCTATGCCTCTCGAATTTTGTCTATAAAGTAGAGAAAGCAACACCCCATGGAGATGTGTGTTCATGTATGTACAAGCATGCATGTGAATGCACATGCTTTTTAAACAAGCATTTTCCCTATATAATGGAAGTGCAAATGGAGTGGTAAAGTGACTTTCTAAAGTTAGGGCTTGTTGGCTAATGCACTTAATAAATTAATATGACTTCTATGCCAGGCCTTGTATGGAGAGTTGGAGTTTGAAAATGAGGGAAATGCAACCCTGCCTTCAGGGAATACCTGTTTGAGGTTGACTTGCTGGCATTCAGGATACATAAAAATACCTTTTTTATCATTCTTTTGCATCCATGCCCTCAGCTTTCTGTTTTTAGTGAACACCGAAAGTCTTTAAAGATGGTTTACTTTAAAGCTGACCTTGTGTCCTTCCATCTTTCAGTTGCTTGTCTGCCTGTCTGCCTAGGTTCAGGACATTTTCTGATGACTTAGCTTTGTTGTAAAAGACCTCTGGTTGTGGTGGTAATAATTTCACTTATAGTGGGTATAGCAGGCACATTTGTAAGCACTTTACTTGTATTGGTCCACTGACCTCTAGTAACAACCTATGAGGTAGTTACTATCATGAATTCCATTTTACAATGAAACACCAAAGATCACACAGCTGGTTAATGCTGGAGTTGGGATTCAAACCTTGCTAGACTGACCTCACAGTTCACACTGAACCAGGGTTACCCAATGTGGAATTCTTGAATCAGCAGCTCAGAATCATCCAAGAACCTGACAGAAATGTACTCATAAGCCCAATCCAAACTACTGAGCAAGCAACATCACTGGGAGTTGGTGCCCAGAAAAAGAATATGCAATTAGCTGGTCATGTGATCTCCAAGCATGTCAAAACACAAGAGTCACTGCCCTTAACTGCCACATATACCTGCTCATCAGTGGCTGAGTCAGCTCTGAAACCAGGTCCCTATGACTCTGTCCTTGTCACCCCACATGTGCTCTGCAAATAGTATGATCATTTTTTAAGCAGGATTGCCCAGCTAGGTCTGGACCTCCCGACTGATGAAAGGTCCTAATCTAACAGTGTTTCCCTAACTCAAATAATTTTGTGATAATTAATGAAATAATATGCATAATCTGGTTAGCTTTATATATTATAGATGGCACAAAAATGTAAGAGAATTGCATGCTTATAGTATTGTTAGAAATTCTCAACATAAAATGATTATTTGCAATTAAGCTTAGGAAGGGGGGAGCATATCTTGAGAACATCTTCTCCACTATTCTGAAACTCTGTCCTAGGGACTCTTCTTTATAGGTTGTCCCCCTTTGACAATAACTGTTCTAAAAGTCTCATTGGAAGTTGCCCTCATGTGATGTTTAAATATATACTGCCTTTGATTTGTTTTTGTGTATGTTCCTTCTTCTACTGGATTGTAATTCTCTTGATATCTCCTTAAGAATTAGTATAGCACTTTCCAACTGCTTGTAGGAGTGGATATGAATAATAAATAAGAAAATAAAATGATTAAAATGTGCCTCAAAGAAGCATTTAAGTGATGCATTTTTTAATACTCTTTTATCTGTTACCATGATGACAGATTGAATGAATTAGGCTGAAGGAAACTGACCATAGACCATTGAGTGGTAGTAAAGTAGAAAGGTCTATGGGCAACTGAACTTTTTCTTTCTCATAAATGAACAGAACCTATTAAATATGACAAGTCATTTTCAAATCCATTTATAAAGCTCCTAAGAGGGTGAAGTTGCAGCACATCTACTTTCATTTCTAATATGAGGCATGTTTTCTCAACAAAGATCTAATAACTCAACATGTGATGTTAGCAATTTTTATCCTCAGTGTGGTAGAAAACATTACCATCAAGCCCCAAAGAGTCATGAAGTTCTTAGCTGAGTAGAAGATTCTCAGAGAATGCCTCTGACAATAGTTTATGCCCCATGTTACTATTTAACTGAGGATTATTAAAATGTTTAGAGTTGATTACTTTGTATTATTTTAGGACTTAGCTACTCCAACCACAGTAAGCTATCGAATAAATCTGATAGTATTGAAGAAATGCTCTGTATCATATCTATATGTGATATAAAATTTGTTAAATATTTGGTTATTTGGAAATAGAATTGCTAGATATCAAAAATGGAAGAACTCATAGGAACAAACCAGTCTAATTTTCTTATACTTCAGCTGAGGCAATCCAGGTTAAAGAGCTGATGGACTAGCTCGATGTCACAAAATTAACTATGGCTAATCAATTATCCATTGTTTTATCAGACACCTACTGGTGCCACAAAGGTAGGCTACATATAGGACTTAGATTCATGTTCTTAAAAGGAGATCAGAGTAGAGCTATGATTTAGAGATACCAACTTCTGAGTCACTAGCTTATCAATAGTAATTAAAGAATAATACTATTATGTCACTGTTAGTGAAAACTTTTACTTGTGAACTTGAACCACATGCAACATTAAAACCACAGATATAATTTTCACAAAAATGAAGTCTGCTTCACTTAAAGAAATCTATTGTGTTCTTTTTTTTCCCAAGATTTTATTATTTATTTATTTATTTATTTGTGAGAAAGAGCATGAACAGGGGTAAGAGCAGAGGGAAAGAGAGAAGCAGGCTCCACACTGAGCAGGGAGCCCAATGTGGGACTAAATCTCAGGACTCTGGGATCACGCCCTGAGCTGAAGGCAGACACTCAACCAGCTGAGCTACCCAGGCATCCCTATTGTGTTCTTAAATATATAAAGTATATCTTAGAAAGTGGAATTGGTATTTCCAAAGCTATAGCAGCAGGGTTACAGAGGTTGTTTAGAATATGGGAAGACAGAGCACCATTCACATGTCATGGATGAGTGGATGAGACATGTGGAGGTAGAGTGATTGATGACATGGTGCCTGGCTCACTGCCTCACTGACAGCTGGAGAAACCACCCCATTTCCACCTTGGCTAAGAGTTTGTAAGTCCAGTGCCCCTGCTGTTCCATCAGAGCCAGCAATAGATATGCTAGCATCATTTGATTTGATTTGACTTACAAGGAAGTGTGAGTATAAAATGAGAAAAAAAATAGAGGGTAATGCCTAAAAGCATGTCAACAGATAAGGGGTGGAAAGAACCTCAAAGAAATGTATTTTCTGGGCCTCCTGGAAAGCTCAGTTGGTTAAGCATCTGTCTTCAGCTCAGGTCATGACCTGAGGGTCCTGAGATGGAGCCAGTGTTAGGCTCTCTGCTCAGTGAGGAGTCTACTTCTCTCTTTCCCTCTGCTCCTCCACACTCCCCCACTCATGCTCACTCTCTCTCTCTCTCTCTTTCAAATAAATGAGTAAGGTCTTAAAAAAAAAATAAAAAGAAATATGTTTTCTGATTATCAGTCCTCCTCTGCCACTATCATATCATGTTAACTAACATATTGGAGGAATTATAATCATATTTATTATGCATTTTGTATTTATATATACTGGTTTTATTTATGTAAGTTAACCTGAACCATATATTTGATGAGCCTTTCATTTGTAGTAAAAGTCTTCAGATTCTCAATAAATGTTTGTCAATTAACTTTAATTTTATTCTCTGTAATATGAAGTTAAACACCAAGTTTTTGTAAGGTAAAGTTAGCTACTAGGGTAGAATTTTTTTGTACTTGAAGGAATTGTAGCTTGCTAGAATGCCATAATGATTTTCAGAGTCACTTTATTTAAGGCTCCTTTAAGTGTCATATTGTCAACAAAATACATATCTTTATAATTTACCCATCCAAAAATTCCTTAAATATGTTCAGAGGTGATGTGCAATTGTTCCAATTAACGAGTGAAGTTTGGTGCTGATTACGTTCATTCTCTGAGGGTACTTAGTCGGCATTGTTCAACCCATGCATCTGGAGATTTAACTCCAATTTCAAACTACCTTCAAGAATTGATTCAGGCTTTCATGGCTGCAGAATGCTGTGAAAAGTCACCTAATATACTAAGGTCACTAGTTTCTAAGATGAACTATGAAAGTCAACTTGTAACTGAACTTCTGGTGACTCAAGATGGACCAAATGGTTATTAAGTAGGAAATTAGAAAGTAGGATCTTTTTAAGTCAATTTTTCTTTATTTTATTACTTGGTCAGTTCATTTCCAGAGGGGGAGAAAGATACAAAGTGTTTAGATGAGGGACTCTGCTTTTAAACTAATCTGGTCTCTAACACAGAGTATGGCCTAGTAGCATTTAAACTCTATGCCTCTATCTAAGCTCTCCATATATTGATATACTTACTTCTACAATGAGAATGAATACTAGTGTCTATTATTAGGAATTCCTTTTTTTAAGATTTTATTTATGTATTTATTTGACAGAGAGAAAGAGATGGCGAGAGAGGGAATATAAGCAGAGGGACTGGGAGAGGGAGAAGCAGGCTTCCTGCTGAGCAGGGAGCCCAATGTGGGGTTTGATCCCTGGAATCATGACCTGAGCTGAAGGCAGAAGCTTACCGACTGAGCCACCCAGGCGCCTCAGGAATTCCTGCAAAGACTGGATTCCACAGTAAAACTGTTTATTCAGAGCTGGGCTCATGATAAGAATATGGCAAATAGTCATATCTCTTTTACAGTTGTTTTATTTTCTCTATTTTACTGTCTTTATCAGGCAAATTTGTCAATTAGCCATAACTATGGTCAGCAATGGTCTGGGGAGTAAGGGATGGACCTATTATTATTAGAACTACGAAAATAAAGTATTCAATCTAGGCAATGATGGATTTGAGCTTGCCAGCCTTTTTTCTGTTTTTAGACTTTGCAAAAATGCTGTGGTCAGATCATTTATACCACAGTGGTACAGAGCATAATGTTTGGGCCAGACAGACATGGGTTTGGCCCAGGTTTACCATCTACTTGTGTAATATAGTGTGTTTTCCAAAAATTGGGGAAATATGAATAGATAGGTATATTATGTCAATGTCACCATCGAGGTTGTGATATTAGACTATTATTTTGAAGATGATCCTATTGGAAGAAACTGGATAAAGAAAACATGGTTTCTGTTTGTATTATTTCTTAGAAATACATGAGAATCTGAAATCATCTCAATAAGATTTAAAGTAAAAATGTTTAAAACACTCTTTCTGGTCTCATATATTCTTCCAGAAACTTACCACTCCGCACCAAGAGGTAAGTCCATCTCCTCTGCCCTTGAACCAGGATGGGACTTTGTAACAGCTTTGCTGGATAGAACATGACAGAAGAGACACCATGTGATGGGGTTTAGTTCATAAGGGGAGTACAGATTCTACCTTACTCTCCCTCAGTAATCTTGTCCTTGAAACCAGTCACTATGATGTGAGAAATCTCCAACAGCCCATGTGAAGACAAACCGAAGCCTTTAACCAATAGTTAGCATCGAAGGCCAGACATATGAGTGAGCCTTCAGATGATTTTAGTTGAGGATCCAGACACTGGATCACAGAAAGACCACCTTCACTACGTTTTGTGCAAATTTTGGCCCACAGAAAGTGAATCTGTGAACATAATAAAGGTTTTGTTACTATGCTTTGGGGTAAAATGTTATATAGCCATAGTAGCTCTAATGACTAGACAATCTAAATTTACCTGGTAACTTTATTGACTTCACCCCTTAGTATTCTTATGAGAAATATCATAGGAACAATGCTAAGTTCATATTGTTATCATGAGGATGAATAAGATGATATACATAAAGTTTGGTGTTTGACACATAGAAATCCTGAAGAAAGGTAGTACTATATTTATAAGATGATGTTAGATGTAAAATGTCCACCCCTACCAAACATACCTGCAGGCACTGTTTGCAAGTATTCATAAGTGGTTTGTAAGTACTGATTTGTTTCATTTGCAGAGTAACACCTTGAAATAGGTAATCACATTAGTATGTCCATTTAATTTTGGTAGCTGAAATTTGGAGAGTTGAGGTCCCATAAGTTAGAATTTCTGCCCATCTCTTTATAATGTGGATATTCATCATTTCCTGACTATATCTAACAAAGTTCTATCTTCATTTCCTCAAGAGTATCACTTGAGACAGTCCCATGATGAGTTCCATTTTGAAAAACATCAGTCCAGGTTCTGTGGAGTGTTTTAGTCCTAAATTTATCTTTGCAAGAGTTTGATAAAATGGAAACTATAGAATTTTGGCTACAGAAAAGTCAGTTATGGTGTACACATGAACTTCTCAAGTAGCCATGCATAAACACCCAGGGGGTATATGATTGAGGCATCATCAATTACATTAAGGAGAAGTCTTTGTGGTCCCAATATGTGCCAACCAGGCATTAAGGAAGAAGCAGAGCAACGTGGGCAAGAAACGTCTTTAAGCTCAGGTGTCTCAATGTGAAGCACAGCTCTCCCATTTTCTAGCTGTGTGACCCATTTGTTTCATCATCTGTGTCAAAGATTCAGTTCCTTGCCGGAGTGAAGTTTTAGTATGTAAAGTATGGAATGTTTTAGTGCAATGACTGGATGTGGAGTTGGCACTAACAAAGTCAGCTATTATTATTATAATTGTAAATTTAATTAAGACCTAGTAATATTCCTTAATGAGTTCACCATCAAGCAAGAAAATCAAGCTTTATCTGGTACCACAGACATGGAATCCTATCCCATCCTCTCCCAATTTAAGGAAGGACTTGTTGCTGGGCTGTATCCAGTGAGATTGACAGGCCAGCTCCCACTGTTACCTGCTTCAGGGTAAGTATATCAGCCACAGTCACACCCTTCCTAGGGCAGTAGCCTCCAGTGACAGATCAAAGAGGTGTTTGAAGGTCCTGTCATCAGGGAAAATGAAAAGTAATTCTGACGGAGCAATACCTGCTCCAGAGTTCCCCACTCTCCACAGAGTTGGCATTCTAATTTGACAGATTTTCCTCAATTCTCCTTTCGCCTCATTTCTTTCAAATGAAATGTCAATAGATAAGCCAAATGCAGGATTTTGAACACAGAATTCAATGTCTCCCTCTTTATTTTAACGGCTTCTTTCATGTTCCTGGAGCCCATTCATAGCACTGCCAGTCAGAAAGTCTTGAAAAGCCCTTCTCTTGGGAGCACAATGTGTCTGGGCTGCTAAACTGCAGTCCCACAAATATTCTCATATTGTCTTCAATGTATTTCCACAATCCTTAGTCATTCATTTTCTCACCATGTCTTACCTAGCTAGGTTCATGTGATCATATTGGGCCCATCCCTTTCTGACACATCATGTGTGTGGTGTGTGTGTGTGTGTGTGTATTCAGAATATGTGTTTTGAAGCCCAGTTTCTGCCTTATTGTTAAGTGTTCTCATGATCTCAGTATTTGATCCCAGGCAGAGTTTAGATTCCTCAGATTCTCCTAGGTTACCCCATGCAGGATAAAGATCAAGTAACAAGTAGCATATCTTCAACCTTCAAGACAATCCTTGCAAGAGGTTACTCAAATATTCTTTGTAAACATGTAAACCTTTAATAAATCAAAGATTTCATATAAAAATTCAGATTTCTGGCTTCATTTCTGAGGTGCTGAAAAATGGAATAATGCCTGATCCATATTTTCCATGACCTGATTCAGCTGGACCTGGGAGACATTTCCATTCAGAGAGGCTGTTACTCTCCAATTCAAATGTCCGGTCAGCCACAAGGGACATGCATGTATGTGTACATAGTCTAATTTCTCCCCTCCCCTTACCTCCTTTGCCCTGGATAATAAGAGCTTATTACCACTTGTTTAAATGTATTATCCAATATAGGAGTGCTGTCACCCTCTGGCCAAAAAGTGTTCTTCATTAAGTTATTGTTAAGTGATAAAATACAGTGTACATACATGCTAAAGAAGACACACAGACAAAGACACACAGGACATGCATGTGAATTATAAAGAACAAAATGATAAGTTAACATTCATGTGCTTACCACCTTCAAGAACAAGAACTTTACCTAAATTTCTGAGGTCTCTTGTGTACCTGTAACTTTTATGTCTCCCTGCTTGGGATGCCTGGGTAGCTCAGTCAGTTGAGCCTCTGCCTTTGGCTCAGGTCATGATCCCAGCATCCTGGGATCAAGTCCCACATCAGGATCCGTGCACAGTGGGAAGCCTGCTTCTCCCTCTGTGTGCTCTGCCTGTTCTGCCTGCAGTTCTCCTTGCTTTTGCTCTCTCTTTCTGACAAATAAATTTAAATAATCTTTAAAAAATATATCAAATCTCCATGCTTGCTCTGTAACACCATCTTAGACTCTGTGTCAATTATCCCCTGTGCTGCTATTTAGGTATATCTGATTTGAATGGAATCATATTACATATATATATTATTCTGTAGCTTGACTTTTTATTTCACTCAACATTATGTTCCTGTGATTTATCTATATTGGAATATATAGTTTAGTTAATTCTTTCTGACTGATGCATGGTACTATATAGAAATCATAAAGTATTTCTTTATTCTACTTTTTTTTTAAAGATTTTATTTATTTATTTGACAGAGAGAGATCACAAGTAGGCAGAGAGGCAGGCAGAGAGAGAGGAGGAAGCAGGCTCCTTGCTGAGCAGAGAGCCCGATTCCAGGACCCTGGGACCATGACCTGAGCCAAAGGCAGAGGCTTTAACCCACTGAGCCACCCAGGTGCCCCTCTTTATTCTACTTTTAATGGCACTTTGGACACCTTCTAACTTTTAGAAAAATCATATAATGCTGCTATGGACATGTCTAAACATGTTTTTCTATGTATGATTGTTTTCTCTAACGGTACAAAGTAGTGACATATGCATACACAAGGTATTACACTGTGGGGTATATGTATATTCATTTAACAAGGTCATACCAAACTATTTGTAGGATTGAGTTTGATTTCATTTATTTCATTTTTTTAAGATTTTATTTATTCATTTGAGAGAGAGAAAAAGTGAGCGAGAGAATGAGAGCTGAGAAGGTCAGAGGGAGAAGCAGACTCCCCATGGAGCTGGGAGCCCAATGCAGGACTCAATCCCGGGACTCTGAGATCATGACCTGAGCCGAAGGCAGTCGTCCAACCAACTGAGCCACCCAGGTGCCCTCGAGTTTGATTTTAATCTATGAGAGTCCCTTGTGCTTGTATCTATACAAATTTCTGCAAAAAAGTCAATTTTCTGTTGGTAAAGAAATCCATCCTCTTTGACTTCAACTTCCCATGCGTAAATTTGGGAGTCTCAGACTTATTTTCCTTTATGGATTATTATACCAATGGTAAGTATCCATAATTTGTGTCTTGAAAATCTACCCCCAAGACAAAATAATTCCCTGTTGCTTGCTTATCCAGGTCAATTCCTTATAATACTCACCCACTATCTGTGACTTTGACTTTGGCCATTCCCTTCTGGTCCTGGTACCTCTGCCCTGACTTTCAGACACCTACTATCTAGTACTGGCTCCAGTAATCCCAACTGTCATATGCCTACAAGATCATCCTCATTTGTTTGTGTTTTGGATTGTCCCTGGAGAACTATCCTAACTTATGTGAGTCCTGCTATTTCTTAAGAGTTTCTTGTATCTGAGTTGGGTTTTTGTGGCCTAAGAAATTTTCCTGAGTCTCTAATCACTCTTTCATCATAATTATATCCTGTTTACGACAGGATGTATGTATATGAGTAATCTTGTACTGTAGTTTTATACGTTTATACTTCTCATGCTGTCGTTTTCTGATTTGCGTATCAAGGTTACTCTACCTTACAAAATGAGGGGATTTTTTTTTTTTTTTGAAGAATATGTAAGGGTGAAATCATCTCTTCCTTAAATATTTGACAAAGATTATCTACCCATGACTATATAATACTGATCATATCTTTAACATTCGTGTGATCTTTTAGTTTTAAGATTTCAAATATATAAACATCCATATGTTGAATGAATTAGTACTTAACATTTTCTTTGTATCTGACATATTTCTAGGGTTCTTGGGCTATCTCACTGATCACAAACATCTAAGATTCTGTTATTCATGACACACACACCCAGTGGTCACTAATACATTAACCATTCCCTCAATTTACCTCAGTAAATAGAAGACACACATGCAATTTCTGGTCTAAATGTTGCTTTTTAGTTTTATATTTCCCATTTCTTATTAAGAGCTAAGTCTTGCAACCCTTTTGGTTCTTGTGGATCTTATGGCTGCTAAACCTTTGTTCAACCAATTGACTGTCATTTATTTTCCTTCTTCAGTTCCTGTGAATATACTGAATGTTGACATGTCATGGCAATTTGGTAGCTTTGGTAGAATTGTTTGGTAGAATAGTTTCTAACCACATATACTTATTCTTATTCTTTTGTTATTCACTTTCATAATATATGCTTGAATACCAGTATTTTTTACAATATATCCATTAATTTAATCAATTTACATTTATGATAATAACTGATCATAACAATTCTGGATTTCTTAAAGTATGAGTGTAATGACTATAAAGCCTCTTTTATATTTCCTTTGAATTTGCCATTCATTTGACATTTTAATCCATATCATTGCAGGAAAAATAAATTATTAGGATCTTGGCTCTCTAAACTGTACTCTTGTCTATGTAATAAATGAAAATAGAGCCTCAATAAATATTTGTTATTTTTTCAACCAATTTTCAGACTCCTTTGTTTTCCTTGCTCCCAGCCCCTCTGGTTTCACATTTTCACTGGTTCTTGGAGACCCTTAAACCCTACAGTGGGCTACTAGAAAAAAAGGGAAACCAGTCAGTGACAGAGGCACTTTTCAAGGGGTAGCAGAGAATAAAGGAAGGCTCAGCAACCAAATAAACTTTTTTTAATTTGGAAAGACAATTATAAACTGTGATTTCGGTATATGAAAATCTTGTTCTCCTGAATTTTAAGGCAAACTAGCAATCTGATTTTGCTGTCCAACAGCTCTCAAAAATGTTTATGACAAAAAGAAAATAAGTTATAGTATTTAATATCTCAATATAGGCTGGATTTGCAAAAGTTAAAATATATCTGAAAACAAATTTTGTAATTTCTTTTCAACACTAAGTGCTTGAGAAAAAATAAATCCATATTTTTCTACCAAAATGAAGTAACCGTGAATTTATGTGAATCCAGACTCTTCTGATAGTTCTAAACTAGTGATAAATAAACATAGGCTGATGACCCAGAAATGTTCTGATGTTATATACAATAAACCTTGTATTATAAACATATTACATACAGATTGACAAATACTGAGTCACGCCCTTTTTAAATAATAGCTGTCTGTACTTCTTCCACATGTTTTCAAAAGAATTTAGACTTAGACAAGTGTAAATGTCTTTAGCTCTGGTTCACTGGAGGAGTTTCTGTTCCTTCCCTGAGTACTTAGATAATGTAATAAATTAATCCAGAAATATGATTCACAATTGCACAAATACTGAAGAAAATCAGGCCAAACAAATTTTTATCAAAAGAAAAAAAAAATTAATAGAAAATATATAGTATCGGACTGATTCTTTCATTTACAAATAAGAGCCTGTTGACTCATTGTTATTCAAAGAAACATATTATTTATCCTTCTGTCAATGCCAGGTGTAAATCTCACTGCTGCAATCCATATTTATGACATATCTGGCTCAGTTTCACGTGAATCTCTGACCATAGGGTCCAGGAAAGCTAAATGCTAGACATAACATTAAACAGTAGTGGTGGAACTAATATATTAAGAATTGACTAGGTATCATCAACTGTAATTGGCATTTTATAAACACTTAATTGTCCTCACAATCTATACAGTGTATTGAAACTCTTTTATAATTGAAGAAAACTCAAGTTTATATAAGTTAATTAATTTATGTAACATCAAAGAACAAATAAAGGATAGAGCTCAAAGTTACTCTCAGCCTTATATGATTCAAAGTCCATATTGTTTTGGGCCTTTCATAGATACTCACTTTGTTTTTTGTACCATTTTGTTCTAATGAATAAAGACTACATTTTAGAAATTCTAAGAGAAATATTTTGTTTTTGTTTGTTTGTTTTTAATATTGGAGACAAGAGAATGTAAGAAAATTGTAGCTAAGATCAATAAAAGGCACTGAAAAGAAGAACTTGGGATTTAGAAAGTAGGAATTCTATTTCTACATCTACCTGACTCCTTTTGCTGATGAACTTTGCAAAGACTGCTTTCCCCTGTCCTACTTCAATTTCCTTTATTAAGTAGAATAAAGGGTTTATAATTTCTACCACAGCATTTAGAATTAAATAAACAAAGTTAGAGTCCCTGACTCAGACTCAACAAATATAAAGTCACCAGCAAGGTTAAATAGTTAACCCAATTGTTTGCTCCCTGGTTATATTTGGTCCTGGAGCCATGTACCTTAATTCAGTCATTCCATTCTTTCAACAATTTTGTTTCTAGTGTCAGAAAAAAATTACAAAAGATTCTGTCCTCATGGAGATTACAATCTAGTAATCTCCAAGACATTACTTAGATAATTGCAGGTCTAAATGGAAAATAACAGCAGTAATGGATTCTATAAAGAAGAAGGTATGATATCATGAGATCATCTAATAGATATCTGCTCTAATGTGGGGGACACAAGGGAAGTCTTTCAGCAGGAGCAAAGATTGAAACAACATGTTCAGAATTAGTTTCCAAATGAGGGTGGTGGAAAGAATTCTCTTTGGAAGTTATCATCTTATGTAGATCCTCTGTGCCCTGATGATATTTTGAAAAGACCAGGAGAACTCAAGTGTTTATGAATGTACAGTGTGTGTGTGTGTGTGTGTGTGTGTGTGTGAGAGAGAGAGAGAGAGAGACAGAGAGACAGAGAGAGAGAGAGAGGGAGAGAGCGAGAGAGAGAGAGTTGTCAGGGCAAAAAGATCAAGTGGTAGATAGAAGGCAGATCATGTAGGGCTTTGTATGCCATTTTACTTATTTGTCAGTTTTCATAAAAGTGTTTTATGAGCAGTGAAACCATATCATTTCCATTTCAAACATCCCTCTGGCTCTCATATAGAGAACAAATTGCAGTTCAAGAACAAAATTGGATGGAGATTGACCATCAAGTCAGTTGGTCATCTTTCTAACTGGAAGCTCTATTTTATCCAAAACGGACTGTTATTATATGCTGCTAGCAGTGTTACAATTACAATAGAAAGATTTGCTGTATTGTTAGCTATCTTTACTTTATGGATCTGATATCTGAAAAACAAGCTTGTTTGGCTTCTCTCTACTCATGGTACCTTTAAACATCTCTTCAGAAAAATGGAGCAATCTTTTTTCATCACTCTTTTGATCTAGAATAGCCCTAAAAGAACTTCAGGGTTTCTGTTACAGGCAATTTATCTCCAATATTTTTCACCTCTCCTCTTGTGAACCACAGTAGTACATATAAAGTTCAATTTTCCCCACACATTTAATCCTGAGCTCTCAAGGAATTACCCTGCAGATCCCAGACTTTGCCTTCTAGCTCTTTCTTTTACATCAACACATCAGTGTTGCCTAATAAGAAATGACTAGAAAATTTTGCACATATCTTTGTGCTTAGGGTGGATTTCAGAGAAAATGCTCATTTTAAAGTTCAAGTCTTGTTTAAAGAATTCTAGGTGTTTCCCTCAGTGAACAGACAGCAGATTGAACATGTCTAAAAGGGCTCAGAGGAATCAGGATACTCAACTGGACTCCCAGCCCTGCCTCAGGAGGCTTTTTTTTTTTTTTTTTTTTTTAAACCTCTGACACTCCTGCCTTTTTGAACTTTGTTTACCCTGGTACTTCCAGCACTGAAGAAGCTTTCCAGCCAGGCAGGTTCTCTATTCTCCTAATGAGCTTTTATTATTCATTCATCCTGAAACTGTGCTCTCATTGGTTCAGCTCAAAGGGCATCCCCTTAAATCAGTCTTAACATCCCTCACACTTAATACAACGCCTTTTGCCTCTGAGCTTCACTCCATTCTAGCCAAATAATTATTATTATGTCAGTAACTATTTATTTAATTAGATGATCTATCTTTTCTAAAAGATTTAAGTCCCCTGGAGCCAGGATCTCCCACTTATCTGATTTTCCCCTGCCTCCTACTAATTCTCACTCTCCCATACCTTCTTCATCATTTAATATCAATTGGTTTTTTACTCATCACAATACTGAACATTACTAAGGGCCCACCTCATAGCTTACTTCTAATTCATACTTTCCTTACCACAGCAATCTAAAACCTGTATCTTTTCATCCCCCATTTCTGATTTATATTGGTGTGTCACTAACTACTTTTTTAATTTATTATTTTAAAATTGCTATTTTATTTTTGTTCACTCTTGTATGGTCCCAGAATTTAGGAAAGATTCTGCTGGGTGGTTCATCTCTGGTCTACATGGCATCAGGTGGGGCAGCAAGGTGTGGGGGATCCATTGCCTAAAGAGAATCTTTGTTCACATGTTTAGTGCTTAGTGCTCCATATTCTTTCTCTCTCTCTCCATATGATGTCTCATCCTCTGGAGTCTCTTCATCATAGAATGATAGTCTCACAAGGGTGGAATTTTTTACATGGGATTTATTTTCCTCTGGAATGAATTCTTTGCAGACCCAGGAGGAGACTAAAGAACTATTTCTGACTTTAGTCTGAAGTCATGCAACGTAATTTCTGCATCATTCCACTGGTCAGAATATGAGTACTATACACAGTTCATACTCACAGGGAAGAAAACTGCGTAAGAGTGTGAATACTGATCACCTTGTTTGTTGAGGGTAGGGAGAGGTGTCTTTGGAGATGAGGTGCCAAATCTGCATGTCACGTACTGTTCCATGGAGCTATGTTGAATTTCTAGCAACAGAGTTCAACTCTTTGTCTATGACTGACTGAAGCCTAGGCTATCTGTAATCACTATTTTCTACCAAGCTCATAACCTTTAATTGAGTAAGGACACAGAAAACAGACATTCATCACCAGGATAACCTAATCAAATATGGTGGTCAATGTAGATTCCAACTGGCGACCCAACTGCTCACACAATTCTATGTGGATTGTAAACATTTTTTTAAAAGATTTTATTTATTTATTTGACAGACAGAGATCACAAGTAGGCAGAGAGACAGGCAGAGAGAGAGGAGGAAGCAGGCTCCCTGCTGAGCAGAGAGCCTGATGCAGGGCTCGATCCCAAGACCCTGAGATCATGACCTGAGCAGAAGGCAGAGGCTTTACCCTTTGAGCCACCCAGGCACCCTGGATTGTAAACATTTTTAAGACTGAAATCTCACATTTATAGTTTTGATTTAGCTTCCTAGAGTATCTTGCAGAGTTTTATGGATATATGATAGTCCTGGCACATCCTAGTTGAATAAACTGGTGAGTGAATAAATAACATAAATATTCTACATCTTTTTCTGAAGATATCTAAAATAAATGGACTTATACATGAAAAAAATATTTAAGTTTAACACATGGAATATAACTGAGAACTCAGAGCTCCAAACACATTCAGTAGTCACATGAATGATAGGTTGTCTATCATGGTTAAAGAAACATGAGGTGACCTTTGCTTTTTTAAAATGTCATTTTTCTGTCTTTAGCTTTCAGTGTCATTCAGTGATGCTAAGTACACAGGACATGTTAAAAACTGAAAAAATAAATCAAGCAGTCATTTGTCTGCCAAGTGCCAAAAGTATCATTTTGCTGTTGATTTTTCCCCCACAACATTGACTAATTCAAGAGTTGGCAACTTTTTCTTAAAGGACCAGATGGTACTATTTTAGGCTTTGAAGACCATATTGCCTCTGTCATAACTACTCAATGTTCCTATTGTGATACAAAAACAGTTGTGGACAATATGTAAATCAATAAGTGTGGCTGTGATCCAGTAAAACTTTATGTACATAGCCATAGTTTGCTGACCTCTAGAATAGTTCAATTACAATAAATTAGATTAATACAATATTTAATTTGAGTTTATTTTATTATTTGGAAAAAAGAAAACATACTTTTTAGGCTTAAGAGCAGATTAAACAAACAAACAAACAAACAAAAACCTATCTGGGCTGATTGAAATGCCAACACAAAAGAGCTTATGCTAGGATTTCAATCCTAAAAGAACAACGATAAGACATACTACCTGAGGTAGACAGGAGTTTGAGGGGTCAGAATATTTACAACTGCTTTGGGTCAAAATGAGACAAACACCAAGCCCAATAGTTAAAGTCACAAGTTACCAAAATGTATCAAGGTAAGGGAAATGACTGAATAGATATGGAAAGAGAACAGGTCTTGATGAAATGAGGTGAATTTGGGGCTCAGTTATCTATCTTGTATCTTTATCTCTCACATATGTGGTACAGGTTTTGGGAAGACAGATGACAAATACTGAGCAAGTTTATTTTAGATGATGGATTTAGATTTAATTTCTGTGTACATCAATGTTTGCTAGTTTATCTAGAAAAAATATACTAGTGAAATATCCCAGGATGTGATCTCTACCACTGAAGCGCTTGAAGTCTAATTGATAAGATATCCCATATCAATACAAATAGAAAAACACAAAATCTGGTAAAACTAGGTAGTATAGAATGATGTTATATACCTGCGCTTCCCAAATTTTAATACAAATAGAAACCATTGGGAATCTTGTTATAATGCAGACTGCAGTTTGATAGGTGTGGAGAGGGGCCTGTGATATGATACTGCATCTCTTTCAGGCTTCCATGTGAGGATTTTCTTTTCACATGGACCACATAAATTAGCAATACTCTATGCAATTTTAGAAGAGATAGTCAGGGGCTGTGTGGTCAAGGATTTTTGGATGAAATGGAAGTGGAACTATGCCAGGATGCAAGAATTCAAATTCAAATGCCTTATAATAGGCATGTGGTATAAATGGGTGCATGAGAATTGGTGTAAGATCACAGGAAGTGGTCTAAGACTGCACCAAACCTCATATCCATTGTTGAATGTGTAGAGAGTCAATTAGAGCAAGGAGCCAAACTCAGAGTTACAATCAAACCTTCAGTCACTCAACAGTGCAAGCAAGAGCCAATTAGAGAGGTACACACTCCTCAGTGCTCCATTATCACCATGGAATGTCATTGGGGGAGGGTCAGGTGAAGCTACATAGATACGGGGAGTCATCTTACTGTCAAAGAACAATAAGCAAGAGGCTCTTGCCTCTTTTTGGACCCCTGGGCATAAGGTAGGGAGGAGATGAAGGACAGAGATTGGGAAGGTAGAATGTCAAGGTGGAGAAAAGTGTCTGAGCTGAGACTCCATGAGGAAGCTTCCACAGGGAGGTGTCTGGGCTAAAAATACAGACATGTATGTAAAGATGGCAGCCTGGGAGTGAGAAGGCCTGAGTCCTTGACTGCAACTTTCACTAAAAAATAGCAGTGCACTGCTTGTGAACCAAATTTGATGTTGGGAGGGCAGTTTCTCTACCTGAGGTTTGACAAAGCCTTATGATTTGAAAAATCATAGACGGGATTTTAGTCTAGGCCTGAACTCCTCACTGTCTATGTTGCATCTCCAAGTGGTGGCCACTGTTCAAATTCAGGGATTGTTTCTAGGAAAGGATCCAAATTGTTCCAGATCTTAATATTTTCTTAAGTTAAACCACATATTTTTATCTATAGTTGAAATTCTCTGATTTTCAAATATTGGTAACTGTTTTCTGATATTATTATTCTTATTTTTAAGTTTGAATTCCAAACAAAAGATGTTTTGTTATCTTGATCCAGCCTGAGAGCCAAGAGTTTGTTACTTCTGTTTGAAAGGATGATACCATTTGGCTGAAAGACAGTTATAGTGAAAAGGTAAAGTAAGAATGAAACAGAACAAAGTTTTCCTTCCTGTGCTTGAGCTTAATGGAGTATGAGATTGGGTTAATTGTTTCTTTTAATTTAAGTTCAATTAATTAATATATAATGTATTATTAGTTTTCAGAGGTAGTGGTCAATGATTCATAAGTCTTATATAACACGCAGTGCTCATTCCATCATATGCCCTCCTTAATGTCAATCACCCAGTTACTGCACCCCTCCATCCTTTCCCCTGGCCAATTTTTTTTACTTTAAATAAATTTATTTATCAGTGGAAATTAAGTTTCTTCCATATCATGGCTATTATGAATGAGCACTGCCATGGACAGAAGACACAGTTATCTCTCCAGGATCCTGATTTTAATTCTCTTTCTACCTCAGAGATGGTATTGCTGAATCATAGGGTAGTTGTATTTTTCATTTTTTGAGGAACCTCCGTACTGTTTTCCACAGGGGCTGTACCTACATTCTAGTGCATCCCTACTAAGAGTGTGCAAGGTTTCCAGTTTTTGCACACCCCCACAAATATTTGCATGTATGTATGTATGTATTTTTGATAATAGCCATCCCAACAGATATGAGGTGATATATGTCATTGTGGTTTTGGCCTGTTGGTATACACATACAATGAGCTACTACTCACCCTTAAAGAAGGAAATTCTGCAATATGCAACAACATAGATCAAACTTGACATTATGCTAAGTGATGTAAGCCAGTCACACAAAGACAAATACTACATGATTCCACTTCTATGAGATATCTAAAATAACCAAATTCATAGATTCATAGTGCATAATGGTGGTTTCCAGGGGCTAGAGGGAGGGGGAAATGAAGAGTTACTAGCCAGTGGGCATACAGTTTCAGTCAAGTAAGGTGAATAAGCTCCAGATATCTGCTGTGCATAGTCCCTAGAGTCAACAAAAATGTACTGTGCACTTAAAAATTTGAGATGGTAGATCTCATGTTGTCCTCTAAACAAAATAATTTTTTCTAATTTTTAAAATTTATTTAATCTCCTAATTGATTTCCTATTATAGGCCTCAGGATGTTCTCAAAGCCACCATATTTTAAAACCTGGGCTCTACATGTAGGACCATTGTTCTACATCAAACCATTGCTGAGCTGTTTCTTGTTAAAATGTCACCATTTTCAGAGCTACAGTTCAGCACATTCAAGCACCCTAGGAAACGACTGTCCACAACACAAGCTCACAGACTCAAAGGAAAAATGTTTTTTTCTGACATAATAAACATCTCCTTGTGGAGTTGAAGATTACAGGGAGACATTTATTTTACTGGCCTATTGACTTTATTATGGGGTACCTGAAATTCCCAGGGTGGCTCACAATGGAAGTGACAGTGATATGTTTGTGTGTCTTTAAATATGTACCATTGTGAGTGCCAAGCTGCAAAGATAAATCTTTCTGAGGAATAATAGAAGACTTTCTGCTTTGGAAATGAATGGACCTCTGGATAACTGTTTCCCAGGCTCCAAATCTAAGGGCGGTTTTGTCTGCCCATCCCCTCCCCACACATAGAGGTTTGCCAAGGCTTCTACTATAGTGCTGTTCATATCGGCCTCTCCCTCAGGGGAGGGAGAGTTGTAGCACCCAAGCTCAGGCATTCTACACTACATTTCTTGATTATGGCATTAGCCTTCAAATTGGTCTCTGTCTCCATGGTTCCCAATTCAGATGATCTCTGCACATGATTACCTAAATCATCTTTTCAAACATTTTAGCTCCAAATCACCTTCGGTATATTTAATTAACCCAATTATCAAAAAGAAAATAAAACCAAAATTTAAAAAAGAAAGAAGAAATAGATTGATATACAAGATCGCCTACCTGTACCACTTTATTCACATTTATTCCCCATTTTTCACTACCACATTTCTTGGGCTTATATCTCCAAGAAATAAGCCTTTCAATGTTATGTCCCTAACCTATTGGACTTATAATGACTTCTTCCTTTTTTTTTCTCTCTTATTTAGTCTCAGCAACAAATCCATACAATAACTCCATTGTCTTCCTCTGCGTGATTAAGATTTTTTTTTTAATTATTCAGATTCTTTAATGTTTGAGGGGTTTTTGTGTGTGAAGAAACAGTCAAACTGCTTGCATTTGGTTTAACTACCTTAGAAATCTACTTAACAGTTAACAATCATTGTTGTATTCCAATATTAACAATATTCATTCATATGTGAAATAATCAAAATCTATATACTATTTTCTGTTGTATGCATCATCAACCAAAACAAAACATACTGAATTATATTGAATTTTAAAAAATTATAGACATACTTAATCAAATTTTTCTAAGCATATTTATTAAAATAAAGTGCCTTACTATATTTAAACATACCAAAAATATTGGGATTGTTCCACTTACAGTTAAACAAATTATAAAATTTATATTTTTTCTCTGTAATTTCTAAATTTATCATTGTTCCTACAGTTTTGCTTTCCAAGGTTGCAGTAATCATAATTTTAGAATTTCAGTAATCTATCCAGTATCAAAACAAAGAAAGAGTAAAGTGTCCCATTAGCCCGGGTTGTAGATTTTGGGATACCAATGGATTAAAATCTTTGTCCCAACAGAGGTCTTGGTACACAGTTAAAAATGGTTCAGAGTTGAGATATTTATCATTTATAATTAGGGTTTTTAATATCAAATAAATTTCAGTCACATATTCTATACAGATTTTAGTTTTTATTTTTATTTTTTGTTTTTTTATTTTTCATTTTTTTAAAAGATTTTATTTGTTTATTTGACAGAGATAAAGATCACAAGTAGGCAGAGAGGCAGGCAGAGAGAGAGAGGGGGAAGCAGGCTCCCTGCTGAGCAGAGAGCCCAATGTGGGGCTCGATCCCAGGACCCTGAGATCACGACCTGAGCCAAAGGCAGAGGCTTAACCCACTGAGCCACCCAGGTGCCCCCAGATTTTAGTTTTTAAAGCTTTGGAGTTGTGACCATAATTAATTACTAACTCATGGTGGTGGTATTGTATATTGTGATATATTAATTTAATTTGTTCACCTATTTGGAAATTCTAAAAATCCTTATCAGTATGAAGAGGAAGCTCTCATGGATGTGTCATCTAATAGAAGATGAATGTTCACCTCTTTTTGGGCAACTCCCATTTAAGAGAAAATTGCAAATTCATTTTGGGACCCATTGTCAGATTTTTTTGGTACATCACCATCAGTGGTGGTCACTCACTTTACCCTTTTCAGCTTTCTTATTTTGTGTTATCATTGGTGCTGGTAGACTCTATTCTTCACTGAGAATTGACTCAATTATTTTATGTTCACTCCTTTCTAATTGCACACACACACAAACACCCAACTCTAAAAGGAAAAAAAAAATATCGCCACTCTTATATTCATTACTTTTAAATATTTGTGTATATATGTCTATAATGTTCAACCATCTTTTTATTATAATGACTGTTTCATATACTCCATATTAAATTTACGATTTGCACATTAATACAAATTAATGGTATTTAATAAATAACTACAATTATTATTATCAGTTATAATTATTAATGACACACAGATTGCTATAACCTCGTCATTACAATCTCCTTTATCTTAAGTGTTGAGAGTGTTTTTGAATTTGACAGTGTTGAGAGTATTTTTGAATTTTGTCAATGATAGGATATTCTGTGCCCATCCAAAGACTTTGGGTGATTCATGAATCATGTCCACAGTTTTGCTTTCTTATGCATAAAGTGGAAATAATAATATCTACTACAGAGAGTTTTGATGAAAATGAGATAAGTCAACATACCTGAAGCTCTTAAAACAGTGCCTGGCACATAATAAGGGCTATGAAAGTGTTTTCTGCTTCCAATGCTACTGTTTTTAGTGATAGTCCTGGAAAAAAAGAGTTCCTTTTCATTCCTGAAGTTTACATTGCTATTTTCAATGTATCCTTTCATGCATCTGTGCTCTATTCTTAAAACATAAAGGTTTATTTATTATCATAGCTTTCTCCTATGATGGCCATGAGGACATGGAGGGCAAAAGAGCATACTCCTATAAACAAAGGAAAATAAAATTGTCCACTGAGAATCAAACCAGGAAATTAACACACCATGCATGTAATCAGAGATGAGGAAGGTCACCTTGAAGAGTGTATATAGGGGTCTAAAACAAGTATCACATTGCTTAACTTATGCTAAACAAAAAAATGGCACATATTAATATTGGAAAGGTAGGTATTTCATTATTTCTAAAAATATATGTATTTTAAAAAGAAGTGTAAATAATAACTGGCCATAAAAGCAAGATTGGAATTTTAAGAGAAATGACATATTTCAAGTATTTCAGCTTTGTGTCATGATACCTTCCCTCCTATGCACTCATCAATTTTTTGTTCTGATCTTTTGTTCTGATCTTTTATGGAAGAATTTTCATAATCCTGTACCTTTTATAATCTGTCCTAGCTTCTGTTTGGAGTATTTGCTAGGTGCCAGTAATTTTACTTAAGGTGTCACATTTAATTCAGACGAGAAGCATATGTGCTCCATATTTATTTCATTTCTCAAGATGAGGGAGTTGAAGGTGACAGCAGTTAATCAAGTTGGGTAACTCTGAAGATCAGGTAAATGGTAAGGCTGGGATTAGAACTTGGCTCTGTCTGATTAAATTAATAGGGTGCTGCCCCCTTATAAGTCAGCTCACATTTAAGGTTAATATTTCTGATGGATTACTATTCCAATTGCTTTGGCTAAAATGTTAGAATTGGAGAGGTTTAAACAAAATTATTAATTCTCTAACTTTTAAAATATAAGACTTCTTTTTTTTTTTTTTTTTTTTTTTTTGTCCTTCCCCTATACTCATCTGTTTTGTTTCTTTAAGATAAAAACAGAGAGGAAGGCAAACCATAAGAGACTCTTAACCATAGGGAACAAACCGAGGGTTGCTGGAGGGAGAGAGAGTGGGGTCATGGGATATCTGTGTGATGGGCATTAAGGAGGCCATTTGATGTAATGAGCATTGGGTATTATATGCAACTGATGAATCACTAAATTATATCCCTGAAACTAATAGTACACTACATGTTAATTAAATTGAATTTAAATTAAAAAATAAAATACAATATAAGACATACTTTGGAGAATCATTTTCTTGATCTTTCTATGAGTTCATTTCTAATATGGTAAAATGAATATGATAATAGATATGATAATAGTATTACCTCATAGATTATTTTGAGGATTAAAAAATAAATACATGCAAAGTTAATTTCAAATAGAAAGGAGTTAACTAAAGCTGACTGCTAGTATTATCACCATTATTGCAATTATATGCTCTTCCTCATGTAGATGAAATTGGGAAGCTCTAGAGTGAATAATTCCCTGCCACCTTTTCACGTAACAGTAGCCCAAATGTCCCTGTGGGAAGACTGGACTGAGCCAAAATACCCACAAGTGTTATGAATCCAATTTTGTATCAACCCTACCTACTTTCTTCTAAGGAGGCAAATATCATCCCTAAGATTATGAAACATTATTTTATTTTTTAAAAGATTTTATTTACTTGAAAGAGAGAGAGAGCAGGAGAGGAACAGAGGGAGAGGGACAAGCAGACTCCACACAGAGTATAGAGACTGATGCAGGTCTCTATCTCAAGACACTGAGATCAGGACATGGGCTGAAATCAAAAGTCAGATGCTTAATTGACTGAGCCACCCAGGCATCCCTGAAACATTTTAGATAAGAATTATCTTGTGTTGCTTTCTCTACAAGTTCAGATGCCATGTTCCCAGACACCCAAAGGCTTATCTCCAGAATATATCTAAACACCAGTTCCTCCACTATTGGTTATAATAGGACCAGACTCACCTGAGGTTTAGGGATGTGGTTTCCATACATGATGTAAATTTAGTGGTTTTTGAAATTCCCATGTTAACATGCTTTTCTTCTACCGTTGACTGAATCCTTAAAAATTTATGTCTTTACGATTTTGCTTATCAGTTGCATATGACATTTAAATTACAAGTATATCTGAAGGAGAAAAATGCATATACATATTCCCTAATCACTTATTTCCTTCTTTTCACAAATATAAATTGAACCAGATGTCACAGCTCTAGAGGTATAAAGACAATGTCTGTAACCTCTGTGAACATGGAGCATAATGACAGAGCAGAAAAATTATTGATATAATTTATGATACTTTCTATAATATGGCTATGCAGACTGGGGAAAAGAACACAGCATAGAAAGGAGAGTCACAGAGAAACTTTTGATTGTATTGGTTATTGAGGGATAAGTCAAATTTCATCAAACCAAGGTAAAGAGTATTCTATGCAGATAAAATGACAAGTACAGAATACAAAAATATGAAAGGCTGGAGGATACTCTCCAACTACAAATAAGAAGGATAACTAGTATATAAAATGTGCAGCCACTCTGGAAAACAGTTATGGAATTTCTTCAAGACGTTAAAAATAGAGCTACCCATAACCCAGTGATTGAACTACTAGATATTTACCCCAAAGATACAGATGTAGTAAAAAGAAGGGTCATACACACCCTGATATTCATAGCAGCAATGTCTGCAATAGCCAAACTGTGGAAGGAGCCAAGATGCCCTTCAGATGAATGGATAAAGAAGAGAGAAGCATCACATGGTCCTCTCAATTGATGCAGAAAAGGCATTTGAAAAAATACATCATCTTTTCCTGATTAAAACTCTTCAGAGTATAGGGATAGAGGGAACATTCCTCAACTCCATAAAATCCATCCATGAAAAATCCACAGCAAAAATCATTCTCCATGGGGAAAAGCTGAGAGTCTTTCCCTTAAGCCTCTGCCTTTGGCTCAGGTCATGATCCCAGGGTCCTGGAATCAAGCCCCTCATCGGGCTTTCTGCTCAGCAGGGAGCCTTCTTCCCTTCCTCTCTCTCTGCCTGCCTCTCTGCCTATTTGTGATCTTTCTCTCTCTGTCAAATAAATAATATTTTTTTAAAAAACCTTAAAAAAAAAAAGCTGATAGCCAAGATCTATAAAGAACTTCTCAAACTCAACACTCAAAAAAACAGGTAAGTCAAAAAATGGGCAGAAGATGGGAAAGGATACTTCTCCAATGAAGAGATACAAATGGTTAACAGATACATGAAAAAATGTTCATCATCTTTAGCCATCAGGGAAATTCAAATCAAAACCACATTCAAATACCACTTTACACCAGTTAGAATGGCAAAAATTAAGGCAAGAAACAACAAATGCTGGAGAGGATGTGTTGGTTGGAATGCAAGTTGATGAAGCCTCTTTGGAAAACAGTGTGGAGTTTCCTTAAGAAATTAAAAATAGAGCTACTCTATGACCTAGCAAATACACTATTGGGTATTTACCCCAATGATACAGATATAGTGAAAGAAGGGGCACTTGAACCCCAATATTCATAGCAACAATGTCCACAATAACCAAACTGTGGAAAGAACCAAGATGCCCTTCAACAGATGAATGGGTAAAGAAGATGTGGTCCATAAATACAATGGACTATTACTCAGCCATCAGAGAGGACGAATACCCAACTTTTGCATCAACATGGATGAGACTGGGAGAGATTATGCTGAGTGAAAAAGGTCAAGCAGAGGGAATCAATTATCATATGGTTTCACTTACTTGTAGAACATAAGGAATAGCATGGAGGATATTAGGAGAAGGAAGTGAAAAATGAAGGGGGAAATTAGAGAGGGAGAAGAACCATGTGAGCCTGTGGACTTTGAGAAACTAACTGAGGGTTTTAGAGTGGAGGGGTATTGGGGAATGGGTTAGCCTTGTGATGGGTATTAAGGAGGGCAAGTATTGCATGGAACACTAGGTATTATATGTAAACAATGAATCTTGGAACACTACCTCAAAAACTAATGACATACTGGGTGGTGACTAACAAAACATAATAAAAAATAATAATAAACAAAAGGAAAAGGTATTACTCAGCCATCAGAAAAGATGAATACCCGCCATTTGCATTGACATGGATGGAACTAGAAGTGATTACGCTAAATGAAATAAGTCAAGCAGAGAAAGAAAATTATCATACGATTTCACCCATATGTGGAACATAAGGAATAGAGCAAAGGAACACAGGGGAAGGAAGGGAAAACTGAATGGGAAGAAATCAGAGAAGGAGACAAACCATGAGAGACTCTGGACTCTGGGAAGCAAAGTGTGGGTTACAGAAGGGAGGGGATGGAGGATGGGGTAACCAGCTATTGGATATTAAAGAGGACATGTGCTAGAATGAGCACTGGGTGTTACACATAAGTAATGAATCACTGAACACTACAACAAAAACTTATGATGTACTATATGTTGGCTAACTGAACATGAAAAATGTGCATGATGTTTGTGTGTGTGTGTGTGAGTGTGTTGGAGAAGGTGAGGGTGACAGAAAACTAGTTAATGGGAGACTCTGCAGGCCATGTGAAGGAGTTTGAACTTGATACTGAAAGATATGGAGAGCTCTTGATGTATTATATATGGAGTCCTGACATGAAATGAGATTTGTATCTTAAAATATTCTGGAGGCAATTAAATTATTTATTTTTTTTTTTTTCTTATTTTCCTTAGATCAATGAGTAGTATGATAGAGATAGCCACCAAGTGAATATAAAGTCCAGGGAGAAATGTTATGAAAGCATCAAACACACAATCAAAATCAAATCTTGGACTTGGGATTATTTAAAAAAAAAGGCATTGAAGTTTAATTGATGAGATAGACAGGGAATAGATATACAATGCTGCATTAGAAGAACTAGAATAGAAATATATTTCAGGGGCACCTGGGTGGCTCAGTTGATTAAATGACTGCCTTCGGCTCAGGTCATGATCCTGGAGTTGTGGGATCAAGTCCCACATCAGGCTCCCCGCTCCACAGAGAGTCTGCTTGTCCCTCTGAACTACCCCCCCTCTCATCCTCTCTCTCTCTCTCAAATAAATAAATAGAATCTTTTTTAAAAAAAGAAATATATTTCAGTACATAATAGAGCTATTAGAAGAATGTTCCCAATTCTACCATGTTTGGATGTGGCAATCTGGAGAGGATTCCTAGGAAAACCAATTTTGTTTAATTGAGAAAACCATGCCACTTACAATTACATCAAAAGTGAAAATATTTAGCCAAGGAGGTAAAATACCTATACCCTGAAAACTGTGAGACATTGATGAAAGGTATTAGACACAAACAAATGGAAAGATAAGTCATAGTCATGGATTGAAAGAATTGATATTGTTAAAATGTCTGTACTACCCAAAACAATCTAGAGATTCAATACAATTCCTAACAAAATACCAATGTCATTTTTCACAAACCTAGAACAAATAATCCTAAAATCTTTAGACCTGAAAAATGCAAAGCTATCTTTAGAAAGAGCAAAGATGATATATCACAGTTCAAATTTCAAAATATACTACAAGACTGTAGTAATCAAAACTGTATGGTGCTTACACACACACACACACATACACACAATGGCACTTAAATGAATAAAATAAGATTGAGTGCCCACAGATAATCCTATGCTTGTGTCAGTTAATTCAAGACAAATGAGGCAAGAATCTATGGTGGGGGAAAGGCAGCCTCTTCAACAAATGGTGCTGGGAAAACTGGACAGTTACATGCAAAAGAATGAAACTGGACCATCATTTTATTCCATCCACAAAAATAAACTCAAAATGGATTAGAAACCTAGATATGTGACCAGAAGCTGTAACTGTATCCCCCCCCCCAAAATAGGTAGTAATTTCTTGGACAACCTTAGCAATATATTTATGGATATGTCTATTCAGGTAAGGGAAACAATAGCAAAAATAAACTATTGGGACTACACCAAAATAAAAAGCTTTCATACAGCAAAAGAAACCATCAACAAAATGAGAAAGCAACCTACTGAATGAGGAAGATATTTGCAAATGACATATTCAATAAGGGGTTAATATCAAAAGTATAACTTACATGACTGGAATGCCTGGGTGGCTCAGTTGGTTAAGCAGGTGCTTTTGGCTTGGGTCATGATCCTGGAGTCCAGGGACTGAGTCCCTCATTGGGCTTCCAGCTCAGAGGGGAGTCTGCTTCTCCCTTGGCCCCTCCCTCCTCATGTTCTCTCTCTCATTCTCTCTTTAAAATAAATAAAATCTTAAAAAAAAAAAAAAAACTTACATTGCTAAAAACAAAAGAAAAACAAACAATAAATTTCAGTTAAAAAATGGTCAGAGGACCTGAGTAGATGCATTTTAAAGAAGACATACAAATGGTCAACAGCCACATGAAAAAAAAAAAAATGCTCAACATCACTAATCATCATGGAAATTCAAATGAAAACAGCAAGGAAACATCACCTCATAACAGTCAGAATTGCTAGTATGAAAAAAACAAGAAATAACAAATGTTGGTGAGGATGTGGAGTAAACAGAACCCTCCTGCACTGTTGATAGGAATGTAAATTGAAGAAATCACTGTGGTAAACAGTATGGATATTCCTTCACCAAAAAAAAAAAAAAAAAAAAAGAGAGAGAGAGAGAAAATAAAAAGAAAAAAAAAAAAGAAATACCGTATAATCTAGGAATTCTACTTCTGGATATTTACCCAAAGAAAACAAAAACACTAATTTGAAAAGATGTATTCATACCTATGCTTATTGCAGTTTTATTACAATAGCCAAGATACGGTGGCAGCCCATGTTTCCATTGATAGACAAATGGATAAAGAAGTGGTACACACATACACACATACACACACAATGGAATATCACTGTCATTAAAAAGGAATGAGATCTTGCCTCTTATGGCAACACAGTTAGACCTCGAGGCTATTATGTCAAGTGACACAAGTTAGAAAGGTAAAGACAAATACCATATGATTTCATGTATATGTGGAATCTAAAAAACAAGTAAAAAGAAGAAACAGACTTATAAATATGGAGCACAAACTGGTGGTTGCCAGAGGGGAGATGGGTGGGGGGATAGGCAAAATAGGTGAAGGGAATCAAGCAATACAAATTCCAACTCTAAAATGAATAAGTTATAGAGATGAAGAGCACAGCATAGCGAATATATGTAATAATGTAATAATATTATATAATGAGAGATTATAACTACGCTTACCATGATGAGCACTGAGTAATGCATATAATTGTTCAATCATTATGTTATACACCTAAACCTAATATAACCTCGTGTGTCCTATATTTCAGTAATAAAAATTGAAACCAAAACAAAAACAAACATTAAGTGTCTGTTTATATCATGTGTGTCTCCTTTCTAGTGACAATGGTCTCTCATCTT
This sequence comes from Lontra canadensis, assembly GCF_010015895.1. NCBI lineage: Eukaryota > Metazoa > Chordata > Mammalia > Carnivora > Mustelidae > Lontra > Lontra canadensis. Next base: position 34,562 of record NW_022631453.1, read on the forward strand.
TATTGACAAATGAGTAAAAGTCTAATGCTCTAATGATTGCATTAGTTGGTTTCGTTGATTTGCCATAAGAAAAAAAAATGGAATTCTTATTTTAAAAAATGTCAAGAGAAATATTCTGGGACTTTTAAGAATTATAACTGATTTTATTATCACATTCTTCACTTGGCCTTCTGCATGAGATAATACTATCAAATAAAAAACAATTAGGTTAAGTAAATGGATTTTAAATAATTTTTTAACTTTCTGAGGATCCTCCATACTGTTTTCCAGAGTGGCTGCACCAGTTTTCATTCCCACCAAAGTGCAAGAGTGTTCCCCTTTCTCCACATCCTCACCAACAGCTCTTATTTCTTGCATTGTTGATTTTAGCCATTCTGACTGGTGTGAGATGGTGTCTCATTGTAGTTTTGATTTATATTTCCCTGACGATTAGTGATGTTTAAAGCCTGTTTAGCATTCCTATTAAATAGATCATTATTATTTCTAATATTATGATAAGAATAAATGAGGTTTAGATGAAAAATATGGGTCAAGACTGGAGGAAGGGATAAGGTCAGGCAAAGGCAAATCAAGTAAGAACTTTATGATTACCTGAGAGGAATGTGTGTGTTGATTTTAGGTACGTGAACCTTCTGGTGTTTTTTGTTTGTTTTGTTTTGTTTTTGTTTTTGTTCCTGGAGCTAGCAATGTTGAAAAGGTAAGGGACACAATTTAATTTCCTACTAACTGAGTTGACAAAACAGTGATTCTAAAACGCAGTGTGCATTAGAATCATCAGAGGTTCTGGTTCAACACATTTAGGGTTTCCAAGAATGCTCATGCTTCCAAGAACCCCAGGACACCGAATGCACTTTGAAAAATAGTCAGCCCTGTGCTCGAGGAAACTGTGGAATGGTGTAGACTTTCTATGGAAAGCAATAGGTGGGTTGTCAGAGATCAGTGGTCTACTTCTCAGTTAAAACAAAAATATATCCAGGAACAAAACAACCCAAAGATTTGCTTAAGAGTATACATAATGTTATAATCAGAATCAGACCCAGAACCCAGATCTCCTGTCCCATATCTGGTTCTCATTCTATTTTGCCAATTATCCTAATTGTCTTGAAACTTCGTTTACTCATTCAGCCGGTTACTGCTCCCTGGTTGTAAGAATGACACACATCCTTTCTGCCATCATTGAGGACATATTTAGAAGAGAACTTTAGAGACATCTAAAGTTAGAAATATGATGAGGAAGAGCCTGCATGACATGGACAAAGAAATATATTAAAAATTTAAGTACTCTGCCTTTCTCTCTTAAGAAAAGAAAAGCCAATGTTCCAAGATTGCTTTATTTTGCAGGGAAGGAAGAACACTTGCATGCCTTTGCAATTGCCTAAATTGTGGGAGTCATACTACAGAGACATCTCAGAAATTCTGGTTTAAGTCACTTTCAGTGTCTTCTGTAGCCATCCTGGGGTATTTTGACAGCCACATTGAGCCATGAAAAGAGAATTGTTTTAAAAAGAAATCTCCATGGTATTGTTCAAAGCTCATATTGCAGTATCCATGGCAGTTTCTGTGAGCATCTGATCACAGTGCAAAAGATACAGCATTCCCTCTCTCTTGTGTGTTTTCAAAATAGTTCTCCAGCTTCATACTACAAGCAGTTACCATCAGTCACAACCAAATTGGTCATACACTTGACCTTCACTGTGTTGCAAGTCTGCCTGCCTACTCCCCACAACATTCTTTCGAACATAGTTGATTATTGTGAAAATATGAAGTCAATCTTTTACCTCATACTCACATAATTTAGTATTTCTACTAAAAAAAGACATTGATTCTCTGTTTATCATGTGTAAAGCTCTGGGGAATGTGTTATATGTGTTACTGCATTTAATTCTCATAAAAGCCTCTGAGGTAGGTTTTTCTCCCTTTTTTAGAGGACAGAACTGAGGTATAGTGAAGTTGATTAGTTAAATAACTGCACCAGGTTCACAGCCAGTAACTACAGTTAATATAATTTGCCTTCTTTGCCTGATGTTAACATGAATTAAATCGTTAAAGAGAGAAGTGTATCTCAAAGCTGATCTTTGCCAAAGTTGGAAAGTAAGCAGGGAATTTGGTAGATGAAATCATTAAAGTACTGTTTATTTTTTGGAATTATCTAGCCTTGACTCATTTATTTAGTAAGAGTTGATGGATAAGTCATGGATATTCATGGATCTAAAACTAGATCACCTGGCCCGATGGAGAGAACAATAAAAATGGAAACAGAAAATGTGGTAGGTATGAATTTTGCAACAAAATTTTTGAAAGTCATTTCCCTTTACCTTTGCTGCTTTTGTATTAGGTTTTTAGAGCCAAACAGTAAACAAAAAAAAAACCTGCTTATAAGTCTGTGAACTTCAGTGCTAAGAGCATTACTTTTCTTTTTCTCTTTACCTGTATTTTTTTTTTCTTCCTGCCTAATGGGGCACTTTCTTCTCCACCTATTCTTCCCAGACATCTTCATTATTATATTTTCCTTTGGAAACAATATTATCATTTCACAGCACTGTATAGGAGATATTTATTGAAAATTATAATATTGGTAGTCAGGAACCTTAATGTTGAGATATTAACATTTATAACTATTCAATGCCTTGTTCAAGAAATATGATAAAACAGACAACTATTTCACAAATGATTATCTACTGTTGTTTGAGTTCTGTGCTAGCTTTTGGATTTATGCAAAGAAATTGCATTCATGCTCTAGGATAGCATTTTACCTGAATTATCTTGTAGTTATATTGATTCAGCTGTTGTATCAACAACGTGCTTCAGTTTTAATATTAAAACTTAATTATACATTCCAAAACCACTGACAATATAAAAGTTTTCTTTCTTGTCAAAGCACCAGATATGAGTATTTTAAAAGGTTTATTTCTATTATATATATAATCCTATTTATATTTTGAAATTTCAAGTTATATGTATAATGGAAAGCATTTTTATTACTCTGTGCTTTGAGAATTCTGAATATTGTAATACACCCTATTAGAATCTATGTACTGTATCATTACATATTATAGATAAACTCATATACCACTAATATGAGAAGGGTTATAAAATTGAAATAGAATAACAATTTTTTTTCTGGTTTCTCTGGTGCTTTATGCACTTTATTTACTAAAAAAACATAAAATGGTCAGCAAAATATTTACTAGGACTTTGAATGTCTCTAAAGGCATAAACTGAATTGTGCAGTATCTCCAGTTTTCTATATAGCACCTTGCCTTCAGAATACAACACTCAGCCATTTTTTTTTTAATTTGAGGATATGATCTTTAAAGACCAATCTACTTCATTTCATCAGTAGAGAATATTTCATTGGAATTTGTAGAATATTCTACAAGGTTCACTGATAAAATGTTGAAAGATATGTGGTAACTTTGCAATTATTTTATATAAAAATTTAAAATACCTTTTTACCTATTTGACCAGATCTGAGCATCTAAACCTATGCGTTTCTTAAAAAGCCAGCTTTATAAACTTGAAAAATTTCCAATAATTTTTCCATTAGTAGCTTCTCCTTTCTGCCATTATTTTAATTTTGTATTTCCCAATTTCTATGGTCTTAGTGTTTATGTCCTGCAAAATTCATAGATAGAGTCATAACCCTAAAGATGGTAGTATTAGGGGAAACTGGGGATACACAGATATGCACTGAGGGAGAAGGTCATGTGAAGAAGTCCAAAGCCAGGGCAATCCTTCAAGCTGGGAGAGGGGCCTAGAACAGATCCTTCCCTAATACCTACAAAAGGAGCATTGCCTACCAACATTGTAGCCTCTAGACCTGTGACACTGTCCACTTCTGTTGTTTCAGCCACTAGGCTTGTGGCATCTTGTAATAGCACCCTTAGAAAACAAATAAAAACCTTCTTAGAGGAAAAAAAAAACATCCAGAAACCCATGAGAAATTGGAAAAGAAAACATAATATCTAATAATAGATATAGATATAGATATAAGTATATATATATACCTATATCTCTCTCTATATATCTAACTCTTAAAACATTGAAAAGGAACATACATTTGTGAACCCTGTGAAAAGGAAAACAAGCAAACAAGAAAAACTGAGCCCCAGGATTCACTCGGCTTTTCACCTGGAGGAGTTCTGGATGGTGGGTGTTGGGTGGAGAGGCCAATTAGGTCACAAAAGTGGATTCCTCATGAATGGGACCAGTGTCCTTATAAGGTGGCCTCAGAGAGAGCTCCAGACCCTTGTACCAAGTGAAGATGCAATAAGACAGGGCTATCTATAAGCAACGAAGAGGGACCCCACTAGACAACATGACCACACTGATGCCTTGATCTTGGATTCTCCAGCCTCTAGAACTGTAAACGATAAGTTTGTGTTACAGCAGCCTAAAGGGACAAAGACACAAGTTCTCTGCCTCTTGTGCTGCAGGATACATGGGACATTATTTAACAAAATGGGGATTTAAAGCTTAATGTATATCATGGTTCTCAGAAAATATAATCTAAAAAAGGAACCAGAGAAAAACACTGTGTAATCCAATGGAAAAATATACTGCATTTTGAATGATATCGTTTTCTGGTACCATTTGGAAAGTCACTGATCAGCACTTGGAAGTCTTCCATTCTTTATACTCCTACTACATCTATCTCACTAAGGTAAAAAGCTGGTTCTGGCACCTAACGCTTTTGGCACCATCATTATAAATCTGGTGTGAATTAGTTTGATTTTATTTGTTAAACAGATATGATTCACACATTTAACAATAGGAAACTATCAACTTTGTCAAGATGTTTCTTCTTTCTCATTCTAGTTCCATTCTTTAATGTGAACTCTATAATCATATATGTGGGCATCTGCAGGGTTAAGTTATATTTCCTATTTTAACAACTTTTTCAATGTACTGCATTCTAATCCAATTCTTGATGAGAAATCAAGTAGTATTACTGAGTTTTTAACATTTATGCATTTATGTGGCCCTTTGCCCATTGCATTTGATTCTTCCTACTATGTGAGCTACTTCCAGAAAAAATAACTTATTTTAATATGGCTTTTTCCAAGAAATCTGACCATTAAGCTTTTAAAATGGATCTGCTCTACCCATCACATTATTTAATGTAATCTCTTCCACAAATTCATATAAAAGAGATTCTAGTTACTGGCAGTTGCCAGGAGATACACTGCTTAATGAGTGACATAATACATGACTCAATGAAAATTTCAGTGACATCAGTGTTTATGGGTATATTTTCACATTAAGAGATGAGAAGAAGCATAATTATCTCTTTAAATAATGATTATTAGGAATCACATTCTCCAAGGACAAAGGTACAACAATGGTCCAAAAGTTTCTTCCATGTTATCAAAGTATGTGCTAGAGATGGTCTAGTTTCCTGAAAAAGAAAAATCTGCAAAAACCAAACAGATGTTTGCATGATAACTCCAACAAAGTACAAAAATTCTTTCATTCTTCACTTATCTTACTTCTTTTTATATCTCATAGGCTAGCTGCATTTCCAGGATGTTCCATATTTCTCTAGTCTGTGAAGCTCTACGTATGTTGCTTTGCCTAGAATACACTTTTATGTGGTTTATCCTACAGTATCTGTCCCCAAATCTCTTGAATCCTTTAAAACTGAAAATGGGTTTTACATCATTGGGAAGGTACCTTTGGACCCATTTTCTGACTTCTGATCAGAATGAGGTTCCTCTTTGTCTCCATAGCATCTTGTGACCATAACTACAATAACATTTATATTATAAGTGTAACCTATTTGGGATGCTTATTTTTGTTTCCTCTGCTTGACTATATGATCCTTGGTGACAATAAATCTATGTCAGTCATATGGGTATCTTTGACTTCTTGAGGATATTTGCTGAATTAATAATTACACAGATGGATATGTAAATTAACACTAATCCATAAGTGATATTTGTGAACTGACTCTACCTGCAATGACACTTTAAAATTAGAGTATATCTTAAGTGAAAATGAGATAATTTCTTCCAGATCCAGATAAAATGGCAATATATACTTCAGGATCACAGGTTATTATCTGATTTCTTATTATCAGACCCAGCTGTATGTACTCATTGTTTGGCAAAATAGAAATTTTAGGAAAAAATAGATTATATTTAAGGAAAACTGTGGGAGCAATTGTTATATTAAAATAGGTCATTACTTGAACATATTTCACTTTGCTACTTTTTTTTAAAATTTAAATTCAATTAGCCAACATGTAGTACATCATTAGTTTTAGGTGTAGTGTTGAGGAATCCATCAGTTGCATATAACATCCAGTGCTCATCTCATCTTTTGCTAGTTTTATAACAGAGAGAGGGTCTGTTGAAACTCTAAGGATAGAATAATGAAAGGATTCTCTCCTTGCCTTCAATTCTTGTGTATTATGAGAAGGGGTTACAAATAAATAGTTATAATGAAATACCTGATGTAATAGTAATATATTAGTTTCCTATGGCTGCTTTAAAAATTACCACAAATGTAATGGCTTAAAGAAACAGAAATTTAGGGGCACCTGAGGCTCAGCTGGTTAAAGCCTCTGCCTTCAGCTAGGGTCATGATCCCAGGGTCCTGGGATCAAGCCCTGTATCAGGCTCTCTGCTCAGCAGGGAGCCTGCTTCCTCCTCTCTCTCTCTGCCTGCCTCTCTGCCTAATTGTGATCTCTGTCTGTCAAATAAATAAATAAATAAATAAAATCTTAAAAAAAAAAAAAGAAGAAGCAAATTTAATCTCTCACATTTCTGGAATGTTTGAAATCAAGGTGTTGGTAAGTTTGAAATTAAGGTATTGGCAAGGCTGTGCTACGCAGGCAGAGTCTGGGGGAAAAATGCAAAATCAATTTATTTGGTTCTTCCAGCTTCTAGTAGCTGCTGGCCTGTCTTGGCATTCCCTGGCTTGTGGATGCATCAGTGAATCTGCCTGTCTTCACATTGCCTCATCCTCCTTTATTCTGTAATCTCCCTCTGTGTCTATTTTATAATGACATTATGATGACATTTAGGGTTCATTTAGATATTGCAAAATATCTAAATGGTCTTAGTTATCTCAGTATCCTTAATTTAACTGCATCTGCAAAGACCCTTTTTTGAAATAAGGTAACACAGAAAGGTTCTTGGGATTAGATTCTGAATGTATCTTTCCCATCCATTGGCAGCCTATCACAATGGAAGCCACTAAACAGAAGGGAGCATGGCAGAAGGAGCACCACATGTGCTTGAAGAGATTAAAAAAGCCATAAAATAATTCTTGGGGTTAAAAGAAAAAAAAAATATATATATATATATCAATGTGGATGTAGAGGAGGACATGCAAGGAATAATATTCAAGTCAGAACCAGGGAAACTAGAATAGTCAACGTTCAATTAGAGACTATTTTAACACCAAAATTAACTTCAAACAAATCTTCCAGTATATACTTTCAACTTAAGTCTTAAGTTCTTTGTATCTGTCCCTTACTGCCACAATAATGCTACATAACAAACTACTCCAAATTTCCTACATTAAAAAAAAAAGGTATATTTATTTTTTCTATCCATGTATAAATTGGCTAGGTTCAGAAGGACTCATTCATTTTTTTGGAACAAGCTGCAGATGGTGAGGCATTTCTGCAATTTTTACCTGGGCTTATCCTAATGTCTGGAGGTTAGTTGGCTGCTAGGTATTTCAACATACCTGTTCCAGGAAAAGTGGGGGAACTTGGCTCTGCCCATGTGTCTCCTTCTATAGAAGACTAGCCCAGATGTTTTCTAATGGCAAAGACAGGAAAGAAAACAAAGCAGAAAGATGTTTACACTTTTGCAATTCTTTCCATAGTCACAATTGCTAAAATCTCATTTGGACAAACTCAGCAACAAGGGACATAGTCATAGACTACTTCTTGAAGAGTGAAGTTACAAGATCATGTAGCAAACATATGGATACAAGGAAAGGTAGAGAATCAGACCCATTAGTGTAATGGATATACTGTAGTCTGTCTTTTGTTCATAATTATTTACATCTCTCTCCTATGTTCACTCTTATCCTAGAACCCCCCAAAATCTTATCCTACCACATGCCCAAGCTCAAAGTCCAGGATCCTCTGTTCCACCAAAGGTCCAGATGGTGTCCCTCTTGATTTGGAGATTATGAATAAAAGACAAATTATTTGTGTCCCACTGCCCCCACCAAACACACACACACACACACACACACACACACACAACTATTCAGATATGTTTTAAAATAATGTTCAAACAGAGATAGGATGCTTCCAATAAATATGCCTATTCCCAAAAGAGGAAGAAAAGGAAGCACAGGAGAGTTACTGCTCATAATTCTGAAATCCTGCTCAGGAAATGTAGCCAACTCCTCCATTCCAGGATGTGCTTCTCTTGCTCTGTTCCCTGTGAGTAGGTACAGTTTATTGTTTGCCATATCTATTGGCTCTACCTTTGGAACATTCTTATTTGTGACTTCTGTGGCTACCTCTGAGGAGGAAATTGGAAAGTATGTCCTTTGAATAGAATTTTTAGTACATTTTCTGCCAGAATAATATTGAGACCCCAGGAATTTTTTTTATATTTTGATTCATTTCAGTCCATTTTACTCTAGGCTGGTGACACTATTATTGGAAAACTGTCTTAGAAACTTTATGTGGTTTTTTTTTTTTTATTAATTTGTCTATTCCATTTTAATGGCTCACAAAGCCACATCAACACTTCCTTTCTATACAGGCCTTTCTCACTTGGTTTATTCATTACTATTTTAGGTATTTAAAGCTTCTGGAGAACAATGCTTTTAAATTACTAGAAACACTTCCACTGAGAGAGCTCTAGGCAGCACCTTGCTTCCATCAGTGATTTTTTTAAATTAACATATAATGTATTATTAGTCCCAGGGGTATAGGTCTGTGAATCACCAGGTTTACACTTCACAGCACACACCTTCCCCAATGTCCATAACCCAACCACCCTCTCCTACACCCCTACTCCGCAACCCTCAGTTTGTTTTGTGAGATTAAGAGTCTCTTATGGTTTATCTCCCTCCCAATCCCAACTTGTTTCATTTATGCCTTTCCTATCCCCCAAGCCCCCCATGTTGCTTCTCAACTTCCTCATATCAGAGAGATCATAATGATAATTGCCTTTCTATGATTGACTTATTTCGCTAAGCATTATACCTTCTAGTTCCATCCACGTGATCTCAAATGGCAAGATTTCATTTCTTTTGATGGCTGCATAGTATTTCATTATATATATATATATATATATATATATATATATACACACACACACACACACACATACCACATCTTCTTTATCCATTCATCTGTTGATGGACATCTGGGTTCTTTCCATAGTTTGGCTGTTGGGACATTGCTGCTATAAACATTTGGGTGCACATGCCCCTTTGGATCACTACGTTTGTATCTTTAGGGTAAATACCCAATAGTGTGATTGCTGCATTATAGGGTAGCTCTATTTTGATCTTAGCAAGGAGCCAACAGTCACATTTTGATTTTTGATTTTGGCTATGTTCCCTGGAAGCACCATACTTTGATACTTTTGCTACCAAGGAAACTAGAAATGAAGCACTTTTGCTTTCCATCACAGAAAGTTCTGACCTTTGTGTATTTCATCTAATTCTGATTTTCAAAACCTCAGTTAATCTCCCAATTTCATCTATTTCTTATAGCACATAGTTTGTAAAACTTGGATACACTTTGAACACACCACTTGGGAATGAGCTGGAAAAATCCAGGACATCACTGGCTATGTTTTTGTCTCCTAAGTTGTCATCAGCAGAAATACTACCAAATATTTATTCACCACATAACATGGGTTGCTATTTTTCCAGCCCCCTCTAGTTTCCTTATCAGTTTTCAACTACTATAAGAGTTTGCTCTCTACCTAGTCCCCAAACTAATATCATTTATGATAGGTTTCCATAATGACATCTCACTTCTAATGTCAGTGTATGCAATATCCATTGTCACAATGTTTCTGCACACCAACTAACCAAAACTCAGTGCATGAGATCTAACCAAGTAATTAGGACTTAGGTTATAAGTCTGAAGCTTCTTTTAGGTCATAATCCTGAGTGTGTGGTTACATGATTCATAGTTGTTTTTGGCCTTAGCTGGGCTCTCTTATACATCTAAGTTCAGCTGAATTTCATTTGGGGAAGCTATGTTACTCTTTGCTGGCCTTTCTCACATATTAGAGATCAGCAGACTATTGGATGATCTAGGATGACATTTGTTAAGACAAATGAGATGAATTGGCTCTACTCTGTGTGTTTTATCCTGACAGGCTATCCTAGCTGTAGTGTCATGAGGAGAGACAGAGGAACAGAAGAAGAATCTTGAACTCAAGCCTCAATACTGTCTACATTCCATTGGCCAAAGAAAGTCAGATGACTGAATTCAGAACCAAGCAGTAGATAAATAAATCCCACCTTTTAATGAGAGGAGCTTCAAAGTCATATTACAAAGACTGTATACAGGGAAAGGTAAAAATTTGAGACATTAATGCAGCCCAGCTTTATTTCTCTCTATGCTCCTAGAATTAGCTAGTTAATCAGATTATTAAAGGAGGATTATTTACCCCTTAAAGTAAACTCTCTCTATTTATCTATTAGAGAAATAAAGCTCATAATGTCTTGAGAATGAGAAAAGCAAATCTATCATCTAGTATTGATGGGAAGTTCACAGGTAAGATAAGCTTTAGAATTAATTTTTAATGGTTCATCAATGTCCTTGAGGGGCTACATTTGTTCATTTTTTCTTCTGTATATGTCTGCTTTATTAGCTTCAGCCTAAAATCAGCTGTGATGTTGGTCATGCCAAGAAACTACTAAATGTTTAAGTGGCAGGTTTCCACATTCATATCCAGAAGGAGAGGGAGTGATTCCAAACAACATTCAAAGAAGGAGAATTACAATTTACCTAAAGTGCTCTGGTTTTGTCCCATGTTCACTCTTAAATGTAGCCAGAAACATACTCCAATTGTGTGTATTTTTGGGAGCTTTGAATAGAGTTAGATTTCCCCAAGTATATAGCAGCAGAGTAAATAAGGAAACTAATTCTGAGTTGAACTAAGAGGGGAAAACAGAAAATAAATGTAGGGTGACCAGCTAACACTAGTGCATTATAGTTCATACAGCAAGGTTCCCACAACTGAAGTTCTTCATTCTTCATAAAAAACAATTCTCAGAATGCATTGGTTTTGGTGTATGTGTGAATTTATTTCTCATAGGCTTGGCCGTTTGTTAGTTATCAGGAAGGATACAAGTCTGGGAATACTCAGAATCTATATATGTAAATACTGAGAAGTCTTAGCCAGTCTTAGCCAGAGTGAATTTGCTGCTTTTTCTTTGCTTTACTGCACGTTCTGTTAATATGTGTGTATATGTATATATTTTTATGACTGAATGTCAGAATATAAAGCATGGGAATCTGCTGGGGTTAGGTAATTAAAATATAGATTCCTGAGTCCAACAGTCCCACTCAGTTGGAAACTCTGATGGTAGGGGCTGAAGAATATTTTTAACAAGCCCCCCAAGAGATATTTCTATACGCCAAAGCTTTAGAATCCACTAATCTTGTGATTTAATCAAGAAGTTGGACTCATTTACTCAGAAAATTAGGGGATAGGTTTTAGCTGATTAGGGAAACCCCATTCTCTCCTTATATAGATGATAGTATATTTATTCTGGCTCATTAAAAGTTTTTCTCATCCATACTTAAAAAAAATGTTGCTAAGAAAACATTTTTCTTTAATGTAGACTTGTCACATTTTTTTTCTACTCCATAATGCTTTTTATGGCTATGGAGAACAATTATAGTAAAATCCTCCTTCCATTGCAAATCATTTATGAAACCTGTTTAAGTACTGTCGTGTGTGAATTTATGGATTGCTAAGTCATTCTGTGGTTTCTGTAAAAATGAGGATAGATTTGAACATATCTGATTTTAACAGTATTTCAGAGAGAAAATTGCTTTATATATTTTGCAACAGGATATCTCCATGATTTGTCCAACAACTAAAGAATTTCGTTATTTTTATAACATCAGCATTCAGTTATCATGTCACTCATTGTTCTGAATAAATCTGTCCATAATAAGACTGGAAGATATTTTGTATTTACCACATATTTGGGGGCATATAATTTTCCTCTGTCAATACATAAATTATCTACAGATGCACAGATTCAGAGATGTACACATACCATTTAGAATTTTCTCACATGAACACACTTTGAATAAAATATGTAGGAACTCTATTTTATAATTGAGAGAAAAAGGGAGAAAGATAACAGAGGGAGAGGGAGAAGCAGACTCACCGCTGAACAGGGAGCATGACATGGGGCTTGATGCTAGGACCCCAAGATCATGGCCTGAGGCAAAGGTAGATGCTACACCAACTGAGCCACCCAAGTCCCCCATATAAGGGCATTCTTAATTGCAAGTATCCTAGTAGGGCACACATTTTTGTTCCTTTTTCTTTGAGCACCAATTAGCATTCTCCATTACCATACAATTTTAAAACCTTTTCAGAAATATTTTCCATTTGTTCTCTACCTTAATCCTATAAATTTTATAAAGTGATCTGTATTTTTCAGGGTAAGAAATCTGAGACATTAAGATAAGCAACTTCCCTAGGATCACAAATCCAGTAATTGACCATTGTATTTTAAAAAGAATTGTTATATTTTAGCAGAGTTTTAGATATCCAAAAAAATTAGCTAGAATACTACAGAATTCCTGCATACTTCATACCATTTTCCCTTTGTTAACACACCTTAGTTCATTTGTCACAAGGAACAAAACAATAATGATATATTAACTAAAGCCCATGCTTCTTTTAAATTTCCTTAATTTTTACCATCTTCTTTTTACATTCCAAAATCCAATCTATAATTTTGTGCAATTAGATTTTTTAGGTTTATATAGATTTGTATCACTTTCTCAGAAATTCCTTGTTTTTGATGGCCCTTACAGTTTTAAAAAGTACTAATCAGGCATTTTAAAGAATAACCTTCAATTGGGATTTTTTTTGTATTTTTCTCATGATTGCTAGGGTTTGGGGTTATTGGGAGGAAGACCACAGAAGTGCCAATCTTATCACATTCCATCATGGACATGCATATATTAAGCTAAACCTGAGTTCCTACTCGTGTTTCCAATGTCACCTAGTAAATATGGCTCATTCTAGCCTTCCCTGGTTGCTTCTGACCAGCCTTTCATCCTGACAGAGAAAAACCTGGCTCCCACCATCTACCATTTATTTTAATCATTTGTTCAATCCCAATGTGCATATACACTACTATGAGAGTTGTTAACCTCTATCCCCAGCGGTAATAACTTTACCAACTCTAGTGCTTATATATTGTTCCTCTTGTCTTTACTCTTACAGTTTCCACTTTTTTCCAAAGTTACATATGTAGCAGCCCCTTTTCCTTCACCCTCTTTAGTAAAATATGTCACGTTTGTCAGCTCTAAAATTTCCCATTTAACCTATTTAATTATCCCTAATCCCCTTGCAACCATTGATCTGTTTTTATTGTATTTTTTAATTACTTCTTAGTTTTAAACATGAGAATTTGAAGACTTAAATCTTGCTTTATAAATGATATTTAAAATATTAAAATGTTAATAAAGTTTGTTTGCTTATGTAGATATTTATATCAAAGCAGAAAGTATACAGCAAGTATAATAGAGTGTTGTTTTTTTTTTTCTTTAAATCTGGTAGAGTTTTACACAGTGAACCCTTAATAAACAATCTATGACAACAGCATACTGAAGACTATGTAATTCATATTTCTGGAATCTGAAAGCTTTTGTCTCTTTCCAAGATAGAGACTGCTTTCCTAAACTAACTTGTTCCAGCACATTTATATCTCCATGAGAGACACTAATGCAATTCCTAACTTGGTTACCACAACTTGTGTCCTGGGTTAGGTGCAGAATGTTTACTCAAAAAACTTTTCATTTTTTTTTATTCCATCCTTGTGAACTTGACTGTGATTTCATTGTGTTAGCTATCCTATATCAATTTTTTAATAACTTGATATCTACAAAAAAGGTTTCCTGGGATTTTGATATTGTTGAACCTTTGGTAAAGTTAGGAAGAATTGGCATTTTAATAAAATAAAATACCTTGAGGGAGTTTGCACCTAGAGGATATGGTTTTAATCATATTTATTAATGAAATATGTTAATATGCCAATTGTGCTTTTAAATGCTGTTTTCTACATTGCATGTTTGAAATAATTCCTGTGAATTAACTTCATTGGGTTATCCTATCTTCATATGTTCTGGATACAATTCACTTGCTTAAGAACAAAGTTTGTATTTTCATTTATACCTTCAGTCCACTATCATTAAAGTTAATGAACTCACCAGAATAGATTTTGATGTCAACAAATTTCAGTAAGTCCACATGCAAGGTTCTTTCATGCTGGCCTCAAAGACAGCTCACTATAAATGAAAGAACTTAACTTGAGGTTTTATAAGAGTCCAACAGCCCTTGAGTCTAAAACCTCTAATAGATTGTAATAATTTCTGCATTCTATCATAAGTATGTTTTGCCTGTTTTTACTTTTATATAAATGAAACCATAAAGTAAGAACTTTGGGAGAGCATGTATATGTGACTTCCTTCACTAAACGTTATGTTTATGAGATTCATTCATGTTGCTGAATATAGCAATAGTTTATTCATTATTATTGTATAGTAACTCTATGCATAACACAATATATCTGTGGGTAAGCATTCAGAATTTGTTCTTCATAAATGATGTTGCTCTACATATACTGGTAGATTTTCAGGGGAAGGCACAAGTGCATATATTTTTGGTATTTATACACTAATAAATAAAAGAAAATGAAAAGGAGTTTGGCATGTACTTATGTTAGTAAATACCATCAAATAATTTTCCAAAGTGGTTGTACAAATATATACTCTCAACATTGCATAAGAATTCCAGTTTCCCCACATTTTTGTTGAAATTTGCTATAATTAGTCTCCTTTATTTACCTATATTGGTAACTACAATAGGTTTCTCATTATGACTTCATTTCCAAATATTTGATAAAGAGTGAGGTAAGATATATATATATATAGAGAGAGAGAGAGAGAGAGAGACACATAGACACACACATACATACACACACACATAGGTCTTTTTGAAAACTCATGGAGAAGAATTTGCTCCTTTTTAAGTTCCATTGTCTGTCTCTTTCTTACAGATTTTAAATATACAGAGGAAAGTGTTTAGAATGAGATGATACTTTGTCTCTATTCCCTGGAAGCTCTTGTGTCATGTAACTTTTACTACTTAAAATTTCATGTCAGTTTATCAATGATCTCAGTTGGGTCTACAATTATTTTTTTTTTTAAAGATTTTATTCATTTATTTGGCAGAAAGAAAGAGAGGGAGAGAGATCACAAGTAGGCTGAGCAGCAGGCAGAGGGAGAAGGAGAAGCAGGCTCCCTAAAGAGCAGAGATGCAAGGCTCAGTCATAGGACCCTGGGACCAAGATTGGAACTAAAGGTAGATGCTTACCCGACTGAGCCACCCAGACATGTCTACAGTTACGTTTTGAAACTTATTAATTATGTATTTGATATCTTTAAATAGTTATGACTTTTCAAGTTTTCTATATCTCCTAGCACCATTATTAGTACATCTTGGTTTTATATGGATTCATCTTTTTATTTAAATTTTTATTGACATAATATTGTTGATAATATCTTTCTATTTTTTTTTCCGTAGCTGGAGGGTTTGCACTTCTTTCTATTATCACATACTTTGGGTATTTGTGCCTAATATCTTTTTCTCTTGTTCAATTATGCTAAAGTTTTATTGATTTTGCCTTCTTCCCAAAGAATCAACTTTTCATTATGCTGTATATATGTGGATATCTATTTTATTAATTTATTCTCTTATATTTGCTATTAGCCTTGATTCATTATCTTAAAATTTAACTTACTATTAAGTTTCTTTTTTATTATTTAATTTTTTATTATTTTTTTATAAACATATAATGTATTTTTAGCCCCAGGGGTATGGTCTGTAAACCACCAGGTTTACACACTTCACAGCACTCACCATAGCACATACCCTCCCCAATGTACATAAACCCCCACCGTCTCCTGACCCCCTCTCCCCCCAGCAACCCTCAGTTTGTTTTGTGACATTAAGAGTCTCTGATGATTTCTCTCTCTCCTGATCCCATCTTGTTTCATTTATTCTTTTCCTACCCACCAAACCCCCCATGTTGCATCTCCACTTCCTCATATCAGGGAGATCATATGATAGTTGTTTTTCTCCAACTGACTCACTTCGCCAAGCATAATACACTCTAGTTCCATCCACGTCATCACAAATGCTACGATTTCATTTCTTTTGATGGCGGCATAGTATTCCATTGTATATATATACCACATGTTCTTTATCCATTCATCTGTTGAAGGACATCTAGGTTCTTTCCATAGTTTGGCTATTGTGGACATTGCTGCCATAAACATTCGGGTGCACGTGCCCCTTTGGAGCACCACGTTTGTATCATTAGGATGTATACCCAGCAGTGCAATCGCTGGGTCATAGGGTAGTTCTATTTTCAGTTTTTTCAGGAACCTCCATGCTGTTTTCCAGAATGGTTGCACCAGTTTGCATTCCTTCCAACAGTGTAGGAGGGTTCCCTTTTCTCCGCATCCTCGCCAGCATCTTCATTTCCTGACTTGTTAATTTTAGTCATTCTGACTGGTGTGAGGTGGTATCTCATTGTGGTTTTGATTTGTATTTCCCTGATACCGAATGATGTGGAGCATTTTTTCATGTGTCTGTTGGCCATGTGGATGTCTTCTTTGAAGAAATGTCTGTTCATGTCCTCTGCCCATGTCTTGATTGGATTATTTGTTCTTTGGGTGTTGAGTTTGCTAAGTTCTCTACAGATTTTGGATACTAGCCTTTATCTGATATGTCATTTGCAAATATCTTCTCCCATTCTGTCAGTTGTCTTTTGGTTGTGATAACTGTTTCCTTTGCTGTGCAAAAGCTTTTGATCTTGATGAAATCACAATAGTTCATTTTTGCCCTTGTTTCCCTTGCCTTTGGCGATGTTCCTAGGAAGACTTTGCTGTGGCTGAGGTCGAAGAGGTTGCTGCCTGTGTTCTCCTCAAGGATTCTGATGAATTCCTGTCTCACATTGAGGTCTTTCATCCATTCTGAGTCTATTTTTGCATGTGGTGTAAGGAAATGGTCCAATTTCATTTTTCTGCATGTGGCTGTCTAATTTTCCCAACACCATTTGTTGAAGAGGCTGTCTTTTTTCCATTGGACATTCTTTCCTGCTTTGTCGAAGATTAGTTGACCATAGAGTTGAGGGTCTATTTCTGGCCTCTCTATTCTGTTCCATTGATCTATGTGTCTGTTTTTGTGCCAGTACCATACTGTCTTGATGATGACAGCTTTGTAATAGAGCTTGAAGTCCGGAATTGTGAAGCCACCAACTTTACCTTACTTTTTCAATATTCCATTGGCTATTCAAGGTCTTTTCTGGTTCCATCTAAATTTTAGGATTATTTGTTCCATTTCTTTGAAAAAAATGGATGGGATTTTGATAGGGATTGCATTAAATGTGTAGATTGCTTTAGATATCATAGGCATTTTCACAATATTTATTCTTCCAATCCAGGAGCATGGAACATTTTTCCATTTCTTTGTGTCTTCCTCAATTTCTTTCATGAGTACTTTATAGTTTTCTGAGTATAGATTCTTTGCCTCTTTGGTTAGGTTTATTCCTAGGTATCTTATGGTTTTGGGTGCAATTGTAAATGGGATTGACTCCTTAATTTCTCTTTCTTCTGTCTTGTTATTGGTGTAAAAAAATGCAACTGATTTCTGTGCATTGAGTTTATATCCTGATACTTTACTGAACTCCTGTACAAGTTCTAGCAGTTTTGGAGTGGAATCTTTTGGCTTTTCCACATATAGTATCATATCATCTGCTAAGAGTGATAGTTTGACTTCTTCTTTGCCGATTTGGATGCCTTTAATTTCTTTTTGTTGTCTGATTGCTGAGGTTAGGACTTCTAGTACTATGTTGAATAGCAGTGGTGATAATGGACATCCCTGCTCTGTTCCTGACCTTAGTGGAAATCTTTCAGTTTTTCTCCATTAGGAATATTTGTGGTCAGTTTTTCATAGATGGCTTTGATGATATTGAGGTATCTATCTATTTATCCCTACATTTTGAAGAGTTTTGATCAGGAAGGGATTCTGTACTTTGCCAAATACTTTTTCAGCATCTATTGAGAGTATCATATGGCTCTTGTTCTTTCTTTTATTAATGTGTTGTATCACATTGATTGATTTGCAGATGTTGAACCAACCTTGCAGCCCTGGAATAAATCCCACTTGGTCGTGGTGAATAATCCTTTTAATGTACTGTTGGATCCTATTGGCTAGTATTTTGGTGAGAATTTTTGCATCTGTATTCATCAAGGATATTGGTCTGTTGTAATTCTCTTTTATGATGGGATCCTTGTCTGGTTTTGGGACAAGGTGATGCTGGCCTCATAAAATGAGTTTGGAAGTTTTCCTTCCATTTCTATTTTTTGGAACAGTTTCAGGAGAATAGGAATTAATTCTTCTTTAAATGTTTGGTAGAATTCCCCTGGGAAGCTGTCTGGCCCTGGGCTTTTGTTTGTTTGGGGATTTTGGATGACTGTTTCAATCTCCTTACTGGTTATGGGTCTGTTCAGGTTTTGTATTTCTTCCCGGTTCAGTTGTGGTAGTTTATATGTCTCTAGGAATGCATCCATTTCTTCCAGATTGTCAAATTTGTGGGTGTTGAGTTGCTCATAGTATGTTCTTATAATTGTTTGTATTTCTTTGGTGTTGGTTGTGATCTCTCCTCTTTCATTCATGATTTTATTTATTTGGGTCCTTTCTCTTTTCTTTTTGATAAGTCTGGCCAGGCATTTATCAATCTTATTAATTCTTTCAAAGAACCAGCTCCTAGTTCATTGAAGGATGCTGTTTAGTTTCCATTTATTTGGGTTCTTTCCCAATTTCCTCTTGTGATTGAGTTCTAGCTTCAGAGCATTGTGGTCTGAAAATATGCAGGGAATGAACCCAATCTTCTGATACCGGTTGAGACCTGATTTACGACCCAGGACGTGATCTATTCTGGAGAATGTTCCATGTGCACTAGAGAAGAATGTGTATTCTGTTGCTTGGGGATGGAATGTTCTGAATATATTGTGATTTCCATCTGGTCCAGTGTGTCATTTAAGGCCCTTAATTCCTTGTTGATCTTTTGCTTGGATGATCTTTTCTTTTCAGTGAGGGGAGTGTTAAAGTCCCCTACTATTATTGTATTATTGTCGATGTGTTTGATTTTGTTATTAATTGGTTTATGTAGTTGGCTGCTCCCACGTTAGGGGCATAGATATTTAATATTGTTAGATCTTCTTGTTGAACAGACCCTTTGAGTATGATATAGTGTCCTTCCTCATCTCTTATTATAGTCTTTGGCTTAAAATCTAATTGCTCTGATATAAGGATTGCCACCCCAGCTTTCTTCTGATATCCGTTAGCATGGTAAATTGTTTTCCACCCCCTCACTTTAAATCTGGAGGTATCTTCAGTTCTCAAATGAGTTTCTTGTAGGCAGCATATTGATGGGTTTTGTTTTTTTTTTTTAATCCATTCTGAAACCCTGTGTCTTTTGATTGTGGCATTTAGCCCATTTACATTCAGGGTAACTATTGAGAGATATGAATTTAGTGCCATTGTATTGCCTGTAAGGTGACTGCTACTGTATATTGTCTCTGTTCCTTTCTGATCTACTACTTTTAGGGTATCTCTTTGCTTAAAGGACCCCTTTCAATATTTCCTGTAGAGCTTGTTTGGTGTTTGCAAATTCTTTCAGCTTTTGTTTGTCCTGGAAGCTTTTTATCTCTCCTTCTTTTTCAATGATAGCCTAGCTGGATATAGTATTCTTGGCTGCATGTTTTTCTTGTTTAGTGCTCTGAATATATCATGCCAGCTCTTTCTGGCCTGCCAGGTCTCTGTGGATAAGTCTGCTGCCAATCTAATATTTTTACCATTGTATGTTACAGACTTCTTTTCCCAGGCTGCTCTCAGGATTTTCTCTTTTTCACTAAGACTTGTAAATTTTACTATTAGGTGATGGGGTGTGGACCTATTTTTATTGATTTTGAGGGGGGTTCTCTGCACCTCCTGGAATTTGATGTTTGTTCCCTTTGCCATATTAGGAAAATTCTCTACAATAATTCTCTCCAATATATCTTCTGCTCCCCTTTCTCTGTCTTCTTCTGGAATCCCAATTATTCTAATGTTGTTTCATCTTATGGTGTCACTTATCTCTCAAATTCTCCCCTCATGGTCCAGTATATTTTTGTCTCTCTTGCTCAGCTTCTTTATTCTTTGTCATTTGGTCTTCTATATCACGAATTCTTTCTTCTGCCTTATTTATCCTAGCAGTAAGAGCCTCCATTTTGGATTTATTTATTTATTTTTAAATATTTTACTTATTTATTTGACATAAAAGAGAGACAATG
The DNA here is from genome assembly GCF_010015895.1 of Lontra canadensis. NCBI lineage: Eukaryota > Metazoa > Chordata > Mammalia > Carnivora > Mustelidae > Lontra > Lontra canadensis. The sequence goes on from NW_022631453.1 coordinate 55,161, forward strand.
AAAGAGGGAACACAAGTAAGAGGAGTGGGAGAGGGAGAAGCCGGCCTCTCGCTGAGCAGGGAGCCTGATGCCGTGTGGGGCTCAATCCCATGTCTTTGAGATCATGACCTAAGCCAAAGTCAGATGTTTAATGACTGAGCCACCCAGGCAATGCTCTGTTTTTATTTTTAGTGTTAGTTTTCTTTGCGTTCCTTTGATAGGGCATCCATCCTTCAAGTCTCCGCAGTACCTAACCCTTTCTGTTATCTGATACTCTTTTGTTTCTCTCATTCGCCCACCACTTTAGTCATTTGTCTTAGCTATCTAACTCACGAAGGAATTTAAATGGGAAAACTGTGATGTAAAAAAATAAGTGTAGCAGTATATAATGAACTTGAATATAGGACATGTTCATGTATATGACTTAACAAGTAAACATGTGCAGTGTAAGAAATGAAACCTAGATGAAATGCCATATTGATTTAACTTCTAATTATAATTTTGACACTGATCAAGGAAGAGTAAGAGCGATTTGGTTTAGCCAATGCAACAGTTACTGAGAACCTTCTATACTATGTTTTTATGTTCATCAGCTATTATTTTAATATCACTTCTCTTTTATTTCTTGTGTCTGTTTATACCAGCCAGGACAGCAGCAATAGCAGATAAACCCACTGTGAGCTAGCATCATCTCCCCAATAGTGATTTCACTATTGATGATCTCAGATGCTGGCTAGAAGAGAATGCATCATATCAAATGGTTAGTATGGCAAAAGAAATATGACCAATGGCCAAAAAATGGTAACCTTGAAGTTCCAAAGAAGTAACATATCCAAAGTTGTGGGCCACATGTTTGCAAGATGCATTATTATAAAAAAACAACCACTGACTGGTCAACTGTGACTTCTTTCTTTAAAGAGTTATTAGTTATTTATTTATTTATTTTTGAGAGAGAGATTGAGGGCACAAGCAGGTAGAGCAGGAGGCAGAGGGAGAAGCAGGCTCTCTGCTGAGCAAGGAGAGGATGCCAGACTTTATCCCAGGATCCTAGGATGACCCAAGCTTAACTAACTGAGCCACCCAGGCACCCAGTGACATTATATTCTATTATAATTTATGGCACTTAATTTATAATAGCATACACTCATATACTCTGAAGCAACCTTTTGCTCTGTCTCTCTGTCTCTATCTCTGTCTCTCTCTCTCTCTTGTTATTATAAAAACAATATAAAATTAATATAATGTGATTTTATATAATATAACTTAACATCATATGATGTATTTTATGATGTTTATACTATGTAATAAGTAATATATCAAGTTGTTAGAATTTTTCTTACCTCCAGGAAGTAAACCAAACTCTTGAAAATTCAGAAAAAATAGAAATTCTCAGCAGGGAAATAGAAAATATAAAACCAAGCTAAACAGTTTTATATCTAAAAAACATATTAGCTGAAGTAAAATAAATCACTGGATGTGTTTAGTAGCAGAATGAAGGTGACAGAAGGATGAATAAGTGAATTTGAATTTGGATTAACAAAAGTTACCTGATCCAAAGAACGGAAAAAATAGATTGAAAATAAATAGCTTCAATGTCAGTGTCAGAAGTCTAACATTCCTGTCAGTGAATGGCAGTGTCAGAAGTCTAACATTCCTGTGAGTGAAGTCCAAAAAAGGAGAAAGGAACAGTGTGCAGAAAAAAAAAATAAATAAAATAAGTAATGTCTTAAAACTTCTCAAACTCAAAAAAAAAAAAAGATAAATTTACAGATGCAAGAGGAAGAGGAAAAAAAAAAAAAGAGTATAAAATCGAAGACAGCCATACTGAAACACAGGAAAACCATACTGGTAAAACCCAAAGACAAAGAAAAAGCAAACACCTACCCCCACCCCAAAAGCTTGGAAGATCCAGAGAAAAAATGCACATGACACGTAAGTGAATACAGAATCAGTATCTCCCATTATTTTTTTTCTCAAATATTGTGTCACACCTTAGTAACCCCAAAATGGATAAAATGACTCATTAAGTACAAGTCTGAGATATTCACCCTTTTATGGATTTGTCATCTCAGGATCTATCAGCAGCAGACATCAAGACTAAATGAGATGTGTAAGAGATCTATTGGGGAAAGTCCATGGAGGCAAGCAGGAGAGGCTGGAGGAGGTAAATGGACCCTCAGACCAGATGCAGAGGTGACATCTATGAAAGTAAAGAGAGGTGGGGAAGATGGAGTAGGAGGGGTTCCAACTGCTACCTGTTCTGTAAGTCTTGGCCAGGCTAATGGGGGCGGGTTCCTGAGCAAACATTGTCTGATACACTGTCCCAACTGAGGCAGAAATGGTCTGTCTCCAGGACTTCCAGTGTGCTCAGTTGCTGACGGTGAGTGACCCTCAGGACATGGGGCCTTAGTGTGAGCCCAATTGCTGATCTGAAGATGCTTCCCTCCAAGGCAGCTTTCTTGGAAGGAGATTTGTGCAGCATGCTCCACAGTCACCACAATGGATTTCTTTCAAATACCTGTTTCCTGTTAATAAATATTGACAACCTATCATAACCTGCATATCAACCATCAAAACATGTCTTCATTGATATCTGAGCTTTTAAGCTACTCCATCATAAAAGTCTTAGAGAGAAAAGCCAAAAGGAGTAGGAGATAACTATCAATGAGGACAAAATGAAATATTTTTATTTATTCATCTGGTTTATGTATTTATTCATTTATTTTTCTTTGCCTTCTATTATAAACTATAAGGAGCATTATGGCAAAGATCATGTCTTTTGGTCACTGTTGTATCCCAATCTATACAATGAAGCCTGGATCATATGAAGCACATTACTATTTTACTATTTATCAAGTGAGAGATTGACTGAATAAACAAAAACCCAAAATAAAGTTTCTGGGAAGTATCTTAAAATCCAGAATGTAGTAGGATTGAAACCACTTTTGACTGGGTGTTTCTGTACTTTTATGTCTGGAGGAGCTGTAGTGTATTCAAGCAAGAAATACTAATTTTTAAGAATTATTATTTTAGGAGCTCAGGTTGGTAGAGACTGAGAGGCACTTGACTAATCTAAAGTTGGAGCAGTTCTCCAAACCACTTATCATTTCTCCAAATACAAACCATGAGCAGATCACTCTTCACCAAGGATGAGAGAAGCTAAAAAAGAAGACCTGGGCTCCACAGACAGGCGTGGTCCAGACTTCAGGTGACCTTTACCACTCACATTTCATCACCTTGGTGTGGCCCAAATGTTATGCTTGAAAAACTCTTGTTATACCTTCTCCAAACCACTTACTGTCTTACACCAAAAGAGACCTATTGGTCACTTTGCTGCTGGCATACTTTAAAGAAAGTTAGTAGAACTTTCTAGTTTAGAAATTCAAGGAGTTTGTTCTATACCAAAAAAGGCTCTTCAAAATTACTGAGAATAGAAAGAACCTAAACACAAACGTAACATATTGTCAATGTGGTGTGATTTTGCACTGCAGGGAGAATAACACTGGTGACTAAGACAACTCTTCCCAGGAAGATTAATAATCTCTGGTCTAGCTCCTCAGCTTCACTACTTCTGTCCTGTATTCCCAAAGCTAGTTTCTGGTTTCTCAATTCCCAAGGCTATCCACAGAGGCCCTCTTGCTGACTTAGACTACTGAGTTTGAAACAAGCCAGAGACATTGGGGGAATCCAGTGACCCCGGAAACTTCTGCTATATGTAAACCACATGCCTAGGTTTGCCTGAGATAGTTCTAGTTTATATCCAGTCTTCTAGAGTTACTTATTAATAATATCCCCAAAGATATATCAAGAGTAACTCAGTTCAAATGATGAATTATGCAGAACTAAAGACAAGTCATGCCTGGTGCTTGAGCATCTGCATCTGGAGGATGAATTCAGATATTAGAGTAGCACAACCAATTCTTTTAAAAGATACCCTGGTTAACATTATAAGTTTGTTATACTGGATATTGGTAAATAGTTTTGGAAAATTAAATATTTAATAAATATCAAATATTTATTAAATATCAGATATTTATTAAATATTTAATATTTATTAAATATTTAATATTTATTATATTATGAATGTGTTTTATAAAATGTATAACAATAAATATTTCACTTCTGGCCTTGTAATACAAAGATTATATTAGGAAATGGGTTAAACATGATAATTATTTCCTACGTAAAGTAGTTCTCTTCCTTTTTACAAACGTAATCAGAGTGCTATAGGATTTTTTATATTTTAATGTGTTTATTTTATGTGAAGAGGAGAAGTAATGCTACAGTGGCACTTAAGGCCATGTATTTTTAAGTATCTTTGCCAAATGGAGCTGACTATATCTGGAAAGCCATATTCTCTCACCTCTTCTGTCTGTGGGTTCTGGTACATTGATTATTGTTTAGGGGTAGCTGAATGCAGTTTTAGATAAGAGCAAGTCTATAAACACAGGTGTTCAAGGCTAACAAATCTCCAGACGAGCAAATACTTGACCTTGATCTCATTAGATACCTGATCTGATCAACTAAGATAACTGCTCCAGAGAGATTAATCACATTACTTTGCATCTATGAAGGGCTTTTCTTCAAAGTTCAAAGCTCCAATTGTATGGCAACGCATGCTTGGAATTTGAGAATCACGCATACACACATAACTTTCACTTCTCTGTGAAGAGACTTAGCTATGGGACATCAATACATATAAACTAGAAATTTGGAAAAATGCATCTAGTATCTGCCAGTAGGAAATAAAACTAAAAACTTTAGCACTTTGGGCGCCTGGGTGGCTCAGCGGGTTGAGCCTCTGCCTTCGGCTCATGTCATGATCTCAGGGTCCTGGGATCGAGCCTTGCATTGGACTCTCTGTTCAGCAGGGAGCCTGCTTCCCCTTCCCTCTTTGCCTGCCTTTCTGCCTACTTGCAATTTCTCTCTGTGTCAAATAAATAAAAATCTCTATAAAAATAACAACTTTAGCACTTTATAGGCATTAATGCAAGTAATCTTAAATAATCTCAGGGCACCCAGTTGTACTTAGTGACCAGTAAGTGGGCCTAGAAAACACAGTAAATAAGCCCTTAAATTAATATGGGAATTTTACTTTTTCAAAACCCTTTGAACACATTATTTCATTTCATTCATAAAATTCCCTCATGATAATTTGTGGGACTGTTGTCACTTCCATTTTACTTGGGGTTTTATTATGGGTAATCTGAAAGCAGAGGTGAGAAAGTACAGGGTGAAGGAAGGGGAGTCTTTCCAATTCCCACCTTCTGGGACCCTTCCTCATCTCAGCACACACCTCCTGAAGCATCTCCTTAAGAAACACCCATAACAAACATCCTAGTAACATTTTAAAATAGAGTTTCTTTATATTTTATTAATTTTGTGAGAGAATCAAAAGATGTAAGAAAACAAACAACTTAATGAACAGAAATTTAATGATGATAATCCTTTTGTTTGAAAGCAGACAGTTAATATGATACAATCGAAAGCTTTGAACCTTGGATTTATGGTCTACATCCATTGTTTTTCCACTGTTGAAAAAGTGATGAACTTGAAGTTCCAAATGATCAGGCTGCTTATTAATCTGAACAAGAGCAGATCTCCCTGTTCTGAAGTTCTCCATGTCACTACTTTGAATATACGAGGGTTGATCAAGCCACTACTGTCTTGGTTAAGATTTCTAGTAGATGGCTTCATCCCACTTTGGTCAGATGGAGCCAAGAGTATGTCTTTTCTTTTGCTACTTGAACTTCAAGGTGTTCAGACCCTGGCCTCTATTATATGGAGGTTAAAGTGTCTTTTGACTGTAAAGAAAGGCTAGTCCATTGGGATGAGTTTTAGTTTTAGTTAACCAAAGAGACACGTTCCTTTCTGCAAGGTTCCCAGTAGATCAACGGCTGCTGTTGCTTAGTGTTCTCATGCAACAGCGTCCAGAAAGAACAGCTCACTGGCACTACCAGTGGAATCTCCACATACATCCCAGGCAGCCTTCATTTGTGTGAATCCATTCTTCTCCTTGATTCCCTTTCTAACACCTTATATTGAGACAGAGCATGGTGAAATAACAACAACGAAAGCATTTTCCCAATTATACATCCAAATTTTGGTCATTACATAAACCATGCTTTTAAAACTTATGTAGAAGTATGCTTCACTTATTTCCTGTCCTATTATGATCCTTTTGTTCAAAATTAGTGCTGAATTCATGTCCCATATTTGGGGATAATAAAAAGGAAAACATGGGAAGAGATTTAATGAGTGAGGTAGCATAAGGATTAATATTTTGAAATATTGTTCTTCTAAATATCCATTTATCATCTATCTCTCTACCCCTCGGTCTATCTATCATCTATTATCTATCGATCTAATCTATAAAACAGCTAAGTGAAATACATAAGATAGACAAGTACTACATATTTCCCTTATATGAGGTACCTAAAAGAGTCAAATTCATAAATTCAAAAACCGAAATGTTGGCTGCCAGAAACTGGGGGAGGAGAAGTTAGGAGTTACTAATCAACAGGCATAAAGTTTCAGTTAAGTAAGATGGAAACAACAACATCAAAAAAAGATAAAGTATACATGGAGCATATTTTATTTATTTATTTTTTTTAGAAAGAGAGAAAAAGTATTGACATAACCAGTATGAAGGCATGAAGGCATCCAGAGGTCTGGTCTCCAAATGAATAATTATAACTGGTGAATGTCTTGAAAAAATGAAGTATTTGACACTGTTCCAGAGGCATAAAGCAAATGAATAGATATTTATTCAAAAAAACCTATTAAAACTAGTTAGGGACAGGCAGAATCTACTGTAGCATTTAAATCACTACATTGTCTGTCCCTAACCCCTCCTTGTTTAACATGATTGAAACCCCATTACAGATAAGTACAGCCAGTAAAACAGGGAGCCCTTCTCTCTTCTGCTTTTGTCGAGGGCTATTGTATTTCCATTCCAGGGGAAGTTTGCCTTCCCATTGCCTCCAGCTACGTGCTACAGAGGCTAAATTACAGAGGCTAAAACAGGCAAGTATGACTGAAAAGTTGATGTTTCCACCTGGACCTCCTTTTTAAAATGGAGGCTTTATCTCAGACACAACATTATGAGACTATTTGGACCCTAATTACCCCTGACCCAGTCCATTTGAAGGATTAAAGTCCCACCTTAAGAGAAGGAAATTGAAAATGCACAGTGCTCTATGCATAAATCATGATGTCATTTCAAGAGAAGCAGGCTAATATTCCTATTCCCAATTCCAGAACCGTGCCTCAGAGATTTTGCCCACAGAAGGCAACATCCCATAAGAACCGAAAGCTCAGAAGCTCTCCATATAGGAAATTATTTCATTTGAAACATAGTGTAAGAAGTTCAAGCCTAAGCACACTCTCAAAACTATGGTCATTATGGTTATAAGCAATTAACAGGAGGCTATATGCTTAAGGTAAGCCAAAAGCTAAACTGTTGGCCAGTTAGTTTATCAGAAAGAACTGCAGAAATAACAAAGCAATTCAAAAATGGTCAAAATGGCGGAATAGAAATTTTTTCAAAGAATATGTATAAATCTAATGAGTCCATGAAATTTGCCCAGCATCATTAGTAATCAAATATTTACAATCAAATCATAATGAGATACTACTTAATATCCGCTAAGATGACTATAAATAAAAAGTTTCCTAGATATGTTGGCAAGGATGTGGAGAATTTGCAACCTTTATACGTTGATTATGGGGATGTGACATGGTGCAGCTGTTTGAGAACTAGTTCTTCAAAAAGGCCAAACAAGAGTTAGCATATTGTCAATAATGCCTATACCATTTATACATCCAAAACAATGAAAATATATAGCTAAAAAACTTGTACATACATATTTCAAAGTAGCATTGTTCATAATAGCTCCTAAATGGAAACAGTCTTGCTGTCTATCAATTGATAGATAAGTAAATATGTTATATCCATACAACAGAAAACCATCTGGTAGTAAAAATAAATAAATAAATAAATAAATAGATAAATAAATAAATAAATAAAGTACTGACATATGCTACAACATGGATTAACTTTAAGAATATACTAAATGATGGAAACCAGTCACCAAACAAAACTGTGTATTTTATTATTTATTTTATATGAAATGTCTATATGTATATGAAAATCTATAGAGATATAGATTAATGATTGCCTAGGGTTGGGGGTTGGGGAGAAATAGAAGGGAGTGGATGCCAGAATATCAAATTTTCTTTTGGGATTAGTGAAAATATTTTTTTAAAGATTTTATTTCTTTATTTTAGAGAGAAAAACAACTCAAGAAGGAAGGGCAGAAGGGGAAGGAGAGAGAGAATCTCAAACAGACCACATGTTGAGCATGGAGCCCAATGCAGGGCTCAATCCCAGGATCCTGAGATCAAGATCTGAGTCAAAACCAGGAGTGAAACACTGAACAAACTGCCCCACCCAGGTGCCCCAAATGAAAATGTTTTATAATTTGACTGTGATGATTGTTACACAACTCTCTGAATACATTAAAACAATTGACTGTATATTTTTAAGTAGATGGTACATGGTAGTATATGAGGTATATCTTATGTCTCAGTAAACTTGTACCAAAGAGGGATAGAGATGGAAATATGCAGTACTTTTCTATCTATATCTTGTCTATTTCGTTTAGCATAATGTCCTCCAAGTCCACCCATATCGTCACATGTTGCAGATTTGTCCTCTTTTTAAGGCCAAATAATGTTTCATTGTATATATATATATATATGTATATATATATACACACACACACACACACACACACTATTTACTGTATTCATTAATAGTTGCTAGACATTTAGACTGTGTCCACATATTGACTATTGTGAATAGTGATGCAATGAACATGGGAGTCAAAATATCTCTTCAAGATCCTGATTTTAATTGTTTTGAAATAGGATCACTGGATCATATGGTAGTTTAATTTTTAAGTTTTTGAGAAACCTCTTTACTATTTTCCATAGAAGCTGCACTATTTTACATACTCCCCAACAATGCACAAGGATCCCAGTTTCTCCACATCTTTGTCAATATATGTATTTTTTTGTAATAGCCATTTTGACATATGTGAAATGAATTCTCATTGTGGTTTTGATTTAAATATCACTAATGATTACGTGTGATCAGTGATTCAGTGATGATGAACATTTTTTTTTCCATATACCTTTTGGCCATTTGTATGTCTTCTTTGGATAATTATCTCTTTAACTCCCTAGTACCTTTTTTTTTTTTTAATCTAGTTATTTCACTTTTTGTTTGTGAGTTGTATGCATTCTTCATGTATTTAGGAGAATAACATTTTGTTAGATGCATAGTTTGCAAACATTTTCTCTCCTTCTATAGGTTGGCATTTCACTCTGTTGATTGTTTTCTTTTTCAGGAAGAAATATTATAGTTTGATGTTTGTTTTCTGTTTTATTTTGTTTTGTTTTAATGCCTATGCTATTTGTGGCATGAAATCAATGCCATAAAGATATTATCCTGTTTTTTCTTTTTGGATTTTCAAAGTTTTAGTCTTGTATTTCATTCATTAGTACATTTTTACTTGATTTTTGTATTTTGTGCAAAATAGGTTCTAATTTCATTTTTTATGTATTAATATAATACTATTTGTGGAAGAGAAACTAGTCTTATCCATTTTATCCCTGGCACCCTTTTGGAAAATCAGTTGACCATATGTGTGTTATTTATTTCTCGGCTCTTTATTCTGTTTCATTGGTCTCTATGTCTGTGTTTATGTCTGTGTTTTGATTACTGGAGCTTCATAATATATTTTGAAAACAGGAAGTGTGACATTTACAGCTTTGTTCTTTCACAGGACTGTTTTGAGTCTTTATGATCTTTTGTGGTTCAGTATGAATTCTAGAATTGCTTTTTTTTTTTTACTTTGGTAAAAGATGTATTTGACATTTCCATAAAGATTACATTAAATCTACAGGTCCCTTTAGGTAGCACAAACATTTTCTTTTATTTTATATTTCTTTATATTTTATTTTTTTAGTGTTCCAAGTTTCATTGTTTATGCACCACACCCAGTAGGACAAACATTTTAAAATATTAAGTCCATGAACATTAGGATGTCTTTCCATTTGTCTTGTTTAATTTCCTTCATGATTGTGTTATAGTTTCCTGTATATAAATCTTTCAACTCATATATATATATATATGTATATATATATATATGTGTGTGTGTGTGTATTTCATATATATATATATATATATATATATATATATATAAAAGATCGACTTGTCAATATCTGCTAACAAACAAGCTGGTATTTAAATAGATTATGCCAAATCGGCAGTTCAATTTGTAGACTTTTATCCTCTACCCGATATTCAGTCTTCTGATCCATTAACATGGGATGTTTTTCTATTTAAATATTCTTTAATTCATTTCAAGAATGTTTTATAATTTTCTGGGTATAACTTTTCAATTCTTTTTAAACATTTTATTAAGTATTTTAGTGTCTTGATGTTATTTATAAAGTAGTTGCTTTATTAATATAATTTTTAAGTTTGTTAATTACCAGTGTATAGAAACAAAATTAACTTTTCATATTGGTCTTGTTTCCATGATCAATTAATTTATTAGTTCTAATAGTTTTCTTTTTAATGTTTTTAGTGGGATAGGAACTATCTTTCACAGCCTGCTTTTCACCCTAGACAAAATCTCAGAGCCAGGTCTTAGGAGATGGGTTGGGGACAATGGCATGCTTCTCCGAGTTCCTGCTCTGCTTTAGAAGCCAAGTGCTCAGTGAAAAGAAAAATAGCTTGCCTCTCCTAGCATGGAACCACTGCCTTATAAGCTAGTGAGGAGGGATGGGGGTTGTTGTCATGCCCAAAGTAGAGCTTTCATTCCACAAATGGAAGAAGGAACCTCTGACCTCTTACTCCAGAGCTTAGCCCCAAAGGTAGCTGGGAGTAGAATTAGAAATACTTCTGAGAAGGATATCCTCTATCTGAGCCTGGGGTAGAGGAAGCCCTGTCTTTTTTGGCTGCCCCTTTGGAGTGGACTCTGTCTTGCTGAGCTGGAATTTTGCAGAAAGGAAGGCATCAGTCTTGATTAAGATACACTGAATCTCGCTTTTCTTAGTGAATTTTTGTGGATTTTCTTGATTAGATGTTTCTCATTTCTTGCATGTCCTGAGAGATTTCCAGAGGCTTTAGATTCTTTTTAACGTAATCTCTATCCTGAACATGGGGCTTGAACTCATGACCCTGAGATCAAGAGTCACATGTCTTACCAACTGGCCAAGCCATTCATATATAAATTGTATATAAATTATATATAAAATATCCATTAATTTCATTAGGGGATGGATCTCTGTTTCCTCAGAACTGTTACAGTAGTTTCTTTCTACTCTTGATTTACTAGGAATTCTATAGCAAATGGGAATTATCATCTATCAAATTATTTTTCTGCATCTATTAGGATGATTATAAAATTACCCTTGAAAATATTTTTACATACAAGAAGCAAACACACTTTTGTGGGGGATAGATGAACATATAAAAATAATCACATTGTTGTTAAAAACAAGATGTAGCAAAAAATAAAGTTTTAAGTAGAAATCATTTCAATGTGATAAAGAATCCACAATTATAGCTTATATCATACTGATAGTGATATACTGAAAATTTCCTACTGAAATTGAAAGCCAGTGATGTGTGCCAGTTCCTTCCTTAGCATTTAGTCCTAGATATCACAAAAAGACAAAAAAAAAAAAGGGAAGGAAAATTATAATAACTGGAACTGCTTTAATAAAACTTCCATGCACTTGCAGATGACAATATTGTATATATAGGAAATTTAAAGTAGAACCAATAGAATCATTTAGGGGATTAGCACAATCCCAAGCACAAAGTATATATACTAATCATAAGCAAATATGAAATAAAACTTAAATATTGGTACCATAAAGAAATAAATAAATATTGATACCATTCCATGAAATAAACTGGCATAAAACTATAAATACTGCAAAATAAAGTTAATAAAAGTATGCAAGACCTCTACTCTAAAATCTTCTAAAAATTATTGAAAACAATTGAGAAAAATGTACATAAACAGGGGGTTGTAGTATATAAGTAGATTGGAAGACTCAATCTATGGAGAGGTTACTTCTCCCTGAATAAATTCATAGATTCATTGAAATTACAGCAGAAGGAAACAATTACTTTGGCATACTTAGCCAAAAAATAATATCCAATGCAATATGTCATGATTATCCAATTCATTCTAATAAAACAATGTGAGAGGTATTTGTCTACCATTTACCAATAATAATCATAAACCATAGCAACTCCACTGTTGTACTGGCACAATTGAACATGGGTGCACAGAAGAGCAGAATAAGGTCAAGAGCTTAGAAATGACCCAAGCATCTAATGCACGTACAGTTTTCACGGTGATAGAATATGGAGATGCCTCATCAGACAACAGTGTTGGATTCATATGATAGCCCTATGAAAATAGAAGTGGGGAGTGCTAAGAATTATGTTATCTATATATTCTTTTATTGTTTTATGCTGTAAAATCCTGATAGTCCTTTAAGATACTCTGGAACATTGGATGGTCAATTATGTGTATGAGGGTTAAAGCCTCTGCCTTCGGGTCAGGTCATGATCCCAGCGTCCTGGGATCGAGCCCCGCTTTGGGCTCTCTGCTCGGCGGGGAGCCTGCTTCCTCCAATCTCTCTCTCTGCCTGCTTGTGATTTCTGTCTGTCAAATAAATAAATAAAAATCTTAAAAAAAAATACTCTGGAACAGATTAGGTAAGAAATAAAAATAAATCAGGGTGCCTGGCTGGCTCAAGCAGTAGAGTATGTAATTCTTTGATCTTGGAGTTGTGAGTTCAAGCCACAGTGGATGTAGAAATGACTTAAAAATAAAATCTTCAAGAGAAAAAAAAAAAAAGAAGTAAAAATAAATCCACACTGAAGAACTGAAATGAAAAGGGAGATAAAAGTCAATGTTACAAATTATCTCTTTTTTTGTTTAACCTGTTAGTGGTATGCTGACGTATCATTGACTACTGACTGTCTGGGGGTAAATGTGTATACATGCAACTATTTGTTCTTAGAAGATGTGTAGCACAGTGTATACAAATAATAATAAGCTCTACAATTTAAATTCCATATAGCCTATATTGATTTTCACAAAATGCTTTTGTTGATTCTTGCTGAACTCTTGTATCCGTAGCCAACATGTGGTTTCAATTCAATCATGATTTAACAAATAGAATTGCATCCCAGTCCACTAACTACTCCCAATAAATTTATTGATATCAGATCTGATATGTGATCTACCGTTATGGTATTTCTCGTTAAATGTTATACTATTTGTTAAACTGAAACCACTTTTGGTGCCAGCACTAGACACAAAAATCTTACATTGTTTTTCGTTATTAACACCTTCACCATCAATCGAGTTCTAGACAATCAACAAAACAATAAATCAGGCCCTGATTTGAAGCATTTGTCAATTTCTATGGTGTAATTGTTCTCACCTTGGCTGATTTGACTGCTGAGGCAGTGTCACGGAATGTGGAGTTGGGCACAGAGAAACAATAACACAGCACCATATGGTACATCCAGGATGAATACAACAGATGCAGACAACCTCAAATGTAGAGAGAAGAGTAAAATGAAGTTGAATAATTGGGGCGTGATAAGCTCTGAATAGCATTTTTGTTTGTAATTTAATTATAAATGTGCAATTTAATTTCTCATAATGACTATTTTTTTAAGGTCCAGCCCACAAATTTCCTACAAATTTAACAGACTAGATCTAATGCACTATAGTTTCAGGAAGCCTGCTTTGATCATGACCTTTTACAGTAAATTCACTAGCCTTTGATCTCATTACTTATTTTTAAGGGCCAATCATTTCTCTCCTACTATTTTAATTTTTTTTTTCATATTTTCTTCTCATTACCTTATTATTGGTTGTTTGGTGCACATATTTTTATTTCTTATTCAGTTCAGCACAGGTATTCTGTATCTGAAGCTCAAAATGAATATATATATATATATATATATATATATTCAGTTTCCAAAGAAGCTGCTTAAAACCAAAATTCTTTCTACAAAAACAGAATGTAGTGGTATGTAAAGCCAGAAAAGTAATTAAGAGTAACCAGGTAATCACTGTGAATTATCATATCAATTACATTCTCCTATATTTCCAATTATACATGAAAAAAGGAGGTGCTGAGAATATTTGTTATTAATAACATTAACTGTAATTTGTTAAACACTATGTGCTGGCCATTTATTAAGTATATATCTTCATCTCATTCTCACAGCAGACCTCGAAGTTAGGTATTTTATTTTACCATTTTGCCAAAGTGTTTCAAATACATTAAGATTTCCCCTAAGTTTACATATCAAATCAGTAACAGAGCCAATATTTAAACAATGGTCCATCTGATTGAAAATCTATGCTTTTCACTACTTCACAACACAGCCTTCCTGTTATGTCATATGGACATATGGACATCTTACTGACACACCCAAGACCCTGCCTAATTATTTATGCCAAGGAGCCTGAGTGGGATAAGGAGAAATATGTATGAAGTGAAGGTTGAGAGGAGAGTGTAGGGGGGACAGAGGGTACTATTTCCTACCTGAAGCTGAGGTACCATGGAGATAGGAAAACAAACAAACAAGTAAGTGACAAAGAAAATATAAACATAGATTGTGTCCTGGGTAAGGTATTACTTCTATCCAAGCTGACAAACCCTAAATGGATGGTCAATTATGTGTATGAGCGAAGAAGAGGGCACGAAGTGGTAGGCTCAGCAAGGAATGATGCAAGAAAGAAAAAATACAAATTTAAATTTAAGGGCAACTGGAGTGAAAAGGCAAGTTGTTTGGATCAACTCAGTACCTATTGTATGTCCAAAGTGTCCATTCTGAGTGACCAAGCTCCATCTCCTGGGTTTTAACAGGATGGAGATATTGCATTGCTTCCTTATGGATCAAAGAGCAGTATATTTGGATGCTCAGCCCTCTGGGGGGGATAGGAAGCCATGAGCTGTAATTGTTTTCTTCTCGCAGTTGCATTAATTCCAATAGTGGAGAGGAAGGTATGGACTGGTAGAGTAAAATACGTAGGTAAGGTCAGTGGAAAGAGGTAAAATACATTTGAGGAATCATGACAACACCTCAAGAAAACAGCAATGATTTACTTTCAATTCTTGAGAAATCAGTGAAGTTCTTTGTCAATTTCCAAATTATTAGATATATATACGATATTAAGGTAATTCCAAAATAAATCTACTCAGAAAATTCTTTCTCTATAGACTCCATAGAATTGGAAACTATCAGAGGTAATTAGTAGAATGAAGAGAGGAAGAGGGGAAGAGAAATAGGAAGAGACACAAATGGAACAAATGTGGAAAGGTCTACAAACAAGCATCTGGTATGAATCATATGCCAAAACCTACACTGTTCTAGTGGCCATGAAAATGAGCTGCTTGGATCCCCTGTAGTGGGAAGCATAGTTAATAGCAACCACAACAAATGCCCCTAAAGTTCGATTACCATGTTCACATGAAGCTCACACATTCCACAGGTTACTCCTAAGCAGTGTCTGAGCAGAGTGTGGTTCCTACTACAGACCAATCTTGAGTAGACACAGAATTCATGTAGCAGGAATCTCTGTTTCAAGAACTCCCCATTGACTTGACTGTATCTTCCATGGAACTGTGCTCCAGTTCCAGATTCATCTTACCCAACCCTCCTCTCTTTCCTCCTCACACAGATTTCATAGCTGCATCTAGGTGTGACACTCTCATCACCTTCATCACTCCTCTACCCCTCAAATAAGCCTCTTATATGTCTAATTTATTCTTGGCGTCTGCTTTTTGGAAGCCATTAAAAATTGTCATTGAGTGTTTCACATATGTTATCTCATTCAATAATCTCAAATTCCTAAAAAGATAAGAATAATCCATTTTTAGGAAATTCTCCAAGATTTTTCTATAATTACAATACACAACCCGAGCAATAGAACTGCCTCTTGTCGAAACAGTCTCTCTTCATCTTTTCTTTCTGTCTAGTAGTTTTGCATCTAATAGCAAAGAAAGCCCAGAGTTAAAAAAAAAAAAAAGACTGAAAAGTATGTCTAAAGGGACTAAAAATATATACACATACCAAAAATTATTTTCAGTGATTCAAATGTCAACTTAGCATTCAACAATTAGATATATAGCAATCTACATTGTTATATAGCAATCTACATTGCTAAACTAAGCCTACAATAGTTCAATCGCATCTCACTTAAAGAATAGGCAGCAGATTTGGGGTACTTCACACATATTCCCATTGTTGTTTGTATATTTATATGTTCTCTGAGAGAATGATATCTACTCTTACAACTCTTAAAAAAATAAATATGATCCACAAAGATAGATCCTTGCAAATAGTTGTGAGAATGGATTAACCAAGTAGAGTTTTCTTGTTTGATATCTCTGGGTAATTAATTCATAACTGGTTTCTGGCAAATGAAATTTATGTTTATTCTGGTTTTGTATTTGAATCCAAAGTTTTGTGTTTTCTCCTACAAGTTGATGATGCATTGAAGTAGATGTACCCTCTTAACTATGAGAAAGGCATATCCAGTGAATCTCAGACTAGTGAGCCAGTAAAGAGAGAAGTGAATACTTAGATCCAGTCAGGATCACAGTTGGGGAATTCAGGATGGCCGGAGCAGCAATGCTAAAGAGAAGGGTCTCTGCTATGTTCAAAGTGATTTCTCCATATGCTTTGTTTAATACAAGCAATCAGATTATTGTCATTCAAATGATAAGTGCTGTAACAGCAATAACATCAAATCATGGGATGATATAGACAAGACATATCCAGATGAGGGAACAGACAAGAATTTCCTAGAATGGGTAATACTTGAGCTGGGTTTTGAAAGATGATTAAGAGTGAAGAAGTCTAGAATACGATGATGGTTAGAGCACTGGATGCAGCCATGGGTTTGTGGGTATATTCAGATCAATTTCCGGATTTTTGCAAAGTTAATGGAGTTTGAATTTCATCAAAAATAGAAAGTGGGGCATACATTATCTTTGGTACCTCTCTTAGAGACTTTTATTTTGGACAAATTTTCTCTTATCCTGGTCCTCCTATGGTTTGTTTCTGCTCTTGGTGTCCTCATTGGTAATAGTCAACTCTCCTAAAGGACTTGCACTGAACTCTCCCTGGCTTGGTCAGTCCAGATGGTTTTGGAGACACTTGTGGCTCATTTTGGTTTCATTGGATTCACATTGGCACTTGTAGTGGGTGTAACTGTTTGAAGTCCAAGTAATGTACGTCTCAATGGTGGCGCTTGGATCCAGCTGCTAATCTATAAGGAAATGGGTTTAAGCATTATCTGACACCTGGCGATCAGTGTTGTGTTCTCACAAAAGGGCTTTTCTTACCACTATGATAACTAAAGCTGAGTATATTTCTATCTTAAGCAGATCTTCCTTTCTTCCTTTTCCTTCTCCTTCTTCTCCTCCTTCTTCTTCTCTCTTTTTAACTTCCTTATCAGTCTATAGTTACCACACCTGGGTATCATTGTCAGTGAAGAAATCAATTTTAGAATTTTTTCAGTTCAAGTGACAATGGGAAAGGTTATGTATTAAAAAAAATATGGTTTGCCTTTTGTTTGCTGTACCTCAGCAGGATATCTGTTTCAGGTAAGAAATTGTGTATTACATACAGATTATGTAAGAAGGAAGATAAATAATGTGTATTTTTTAGTCTGATTGATTCATTCTATTGTTTTTGGTTTTTTGTTTTTTGTTTTTTTGATTTTTTACAAAATGAAGAACAAGCAAAAAGCACTCCAGTATCATACTGGAAAGTATCTATACATAAATAGATAAATGAATTTATGTATCTAATTAGAATGACTCAATTCATCTGACAGCAGTGATTTCTTGGTTTCAAGTAGGGACATAATTACCAAGAAGTCTCCACCTTTTTTAATTTTTTTTTTTTTCATTTCAAGCATTAACCTATTCTTACTATTCTTATATCTATTTCATATATAAAGGGGACATGCCTATGAGGTGTTAACATTCTCTCTTTCCTTTGAGAACATTACAGAAATAAATTATATTATCTCATCATTTTGATAATAGCCATTCTTACAGGTATGAGGTGATATCTCACTGAGGCTTTGGTTTCTATTCCTATGATATCAGGCATATTTTTATGTGCCTGCTATCATTTTATGTCTTATTGAGAAAAATGACTATTCAGTTCCTCTGGCCATTTTTTAAGCAGACCTTTTGTGTGTTTTTGTTATTAAGTTGTATGAGTTCTTTATATATTCTGCATATTAGCATCATATGAGATATATGGTTTGCAAATAATTTCTTCTATTCCATAGGTTACCATAGGTTACCTTTTCATTTTGTTGGCTGTGCAGAAACTTTTTAGTTTGGTATAGCCTTCACTTGTCGATCTTTTGCTTTTTTGCTTGTGTTTTAGTTGTCATAGTCCAACTCTTGTTGCCAAGGTCAAAGTCAAGGAACTTTTCTCCTGTTTTCTCTTCCAGGAGTTTTATGCTTTTAGATCTTATATTTAAGCCTCTACACCATTTCAAGTTAATTTCTGTAAGGGGTGTAGGATAGGGGCCCAGTTTCATTTTCTCTCGCATGTGGTTATACATTTTTCCCAACATC
The DNA here is from genome assembly GCF_010015895.1 of Lontra canadensis. Taxonomy (NCBI): domain Eukaryota; kingdom Metazoa; phylum Chordata; class Mammalia; order Carnivora; family Mustelidae; genus Lontra; species Lontra canadensis. The sequence goes on from NW_022631453.1 coordinate 73,866, forward strand.
ATTTATTAAAGAGATTATCTTCGCTTCATTGAGCATTTTTGGCTCCCTTTTCAAATATCAGTTGACCATATGTGTGGTGGTTTATTTCTGGACTCACAATTTTGTTCTGTTGCACTATTTGTTTGCCTTTATGCAAGCACAATTTTTGATTACTATAGCTTTGTAGCACAGTTTAGAACCAGAAAAGGTGATGGTTTCAACTTAATCTTTGTCAAAGTTGTTTTGATTATTTAGCATCTCTTTTGGTTCCATGAGAAGTGTTTTTCCTGTTCATCCTGATACTCTATGCCTTTGATTAAAGAATTTAATCTACTTACATTTAGAATAATGATTGATATGCAAGGACTTCTTAATGCCATCTTCCAATTGTTTTCTGGCTGTTTTATAGTTCCACTGTGACTTTTTTTCCTTTCTTTTTGCTACTTTCTTGAATTGGTGATTTTCCGTGGTAGAATATTCTGATGCCCCCCCCTTTTTTTTTTACTTTTTGTGAATCTACTATCGGTTTTTGCTTTGTACTTACTATGAGGCTTACATAAACCATTTTATAGGTATGACAACCTATTTTATACTAAAATTAGATTAACTTCAATCACATACAAAATTCTACCCTTTCACTCCTTTCTTTTAGGTTTTTAACGTCATAATTCACTTCTTTTTCTATTGTGTATTCATTAACAAATAGTAGCTATAACTAGTTTTAATATTATTTTCCTATAATTTTTATACTATTGTTAAGAGATTAAGAAATCATTTTATTACAGAATCAGAGTTTCCGAATATGGCTAAATAATTACCTTTACCCATGTGTTGTATATTTTCATCTTTTCATTTAAGTAAATGATATCTTCTCATTTCAGCTTGAAGAGATCCTTTCTGTACTTCTTTTAAGTTAGGTCTAGTGATGATGAACTCTCTCAGCTTTTGTTTGTCTGGTAAAATATTTGTTTCTCCTGAATTTCTGATGAATGACTTTGCAGGATAGGGTATTCTTGCTTGGCATTTTTTTTTTTTTTCTTTTCAGCACTTTGACTAAATATTTCCACTTCCAGATGGACTTTAGGGTTTCTGCTGAGAAATCCACCAAAAACCCAATAGCGTTTCCTCATATATTACAATGTTTTTGTTTTTGTTGTTGTTTGTTTTTGTTTGTTTGTTTTTTATTTCTTTTGCTGCTTTTAATCTCTCTTATTCTTTACTTTTTGAAAACTTAATTATAATGTGTTGGAGAAGATCGTATAGGTTGAAGTATTGAGATTGTCTATTAACTTCAAGTGCTTGAATGTCCAGGTCACTTCTTAGGTTTGGGAAGTTTTCAGACATTTCTTTAAATAAACTGTATCATTGTTCCTCACTTCTCCAGGATCAGCAATAATTTTAATACTGGTTTTTTTGATGTCCCATACATCACGCAGTCTTTTTTTGTTCTTTTTCATTATTTTTCATTTTTTTGTCTGTTGAATAGATTATTCCAAAGTTACTATCCTCTGGGTCATTGATTCTACTTCAGGTTGGTCTATTATGCTGTTGATACATTCTTTAAACTTCTCATTTATTTTTTGTATTTTTTTCTTATTTCCATTGAATTATTTTTCTCTGCTTTTTTAATAGATCACTGAATTTCCTCAAAACACTACTCTGAATTCTTTATTGGATAAGTCACAAATCTCCAAGTATTGGGTATGGTTATTCAATGATTATTGTGATCTTTTGGTGATGTTATGTTTCTTTAACTCTCCATATCTCTTGGAGCTCTGCATTGCTGTGTTTTGCATTTAAAGTAGCAGTTATGGGGTACCTGGGTGGCACAATCGGTTAAGCATCTGACTTTTGGTTTCAGCTCATTTCGTGATCTCAGAGTCCTGATATTGATCTACATGTCAAGTTCTGTCCTCATTGTGGAATCTGATTTAGTTTCTTTCTCCCTCTCCCCCTGTTCCTCTCCCACCAACTCTTGCTCTCTATCTAAAATAAATTTTAAAATTCTTTAAAAAATAAATAGTGTAGCAGTTAGTTCCTCCAGGATCTACCAGCTAACTTCAGGTGTGATATATTTTTTTTTTACCGCTTTGGCTTCAGAGCCTGAGATTTCTCCAGTTTTGCATCAATACACCTGCTTCATACTTTTTGCTCCCTCTTTTGGCAGAATTCTTAAGCTTTTATATCTTCTCTCTATTTTACAAGACATCAGACCATCTGCTGGAAACCTCTCTTTTGTTTTCCTTAAGGTGACACTATAAGTCACAACTGTGATTTCTCTTTTGCCTGTAGACCCTGGACTGTATTCTGTGCCGACTTCCTATTTACCTAAGCTCATTCTTGTCTCCATTCTCAGAAGCGTACACAAAGAACAAACCACAGAGTAAAAAGATGTGTGGATTTGGCACTTGGGGTGTTAAAGAATGTGGCAGCTGGTGAGGTCCTTGGGTGATGTTTTCCTAGGACCTGGGGGTGGGTTTCCTGCTGTCATCAGGAACCACTTCTCTTTAATGCTTCTGAGAGTCTATCTGCTTGTCTCTCATTCTTTTCCTAGTCATGGAGGTTCCACTTTATTACTCTGGGTTCTATTAGATAAAATGTGTTTCTTTAGCAGTGCCCTCCATAACTAGAGAAGCCAGACAGTCATTCACTTCTCTCCCTTTCTTCCACTGGAGAGTTTGCCAGCATCCTCTCCACTACAGTGGGTCCTTTTGCGGTGGAGTCTGATGCTGGCAAAGTTCCTCTTATGCTCTTCATTGTGTTCAGATCTGTATTTTTTTTCTTCAGTAAAGTGCTAAATCTTCTCTGAGAACCTTAATTTCTAAAGGCCTCTTGTTTGTGGGTGTCCACCTCAGTTAGCATTCTCCAAGTGCTTCTAGATAGTGATGGAGAGAGGCTGTAGCCAGTTCATAGGTTCCTGCCATTTCCATAACCTATTTTGAGGTTGGTTTACCTATTACCTGATACAAAGGTGGGTGAGATTCCTCCTAGGTTTCTTTGCATATTGTTCTGAGCCCCGCAATTCTCAAAGAAGGAGTTTTGTCTGTAGATGGGTGCCAAATTTTATTTTTCAAAGGCACGACAAATGAGGAATATCTTATGCCATCATGATGCTGGCATCAATTCTGTTGAAACACTCTTAACAGACTTGAAGCAAAGGCTTTTAAGGTAATAGTATTTGGTCTGTAAGAGCTGATCTAAATATGGGGTTCATCTACATATTCCTTCATACTTTTGTGAATAATTTGTTTATTGCCCTCTGAATTCTCTGCCTCTTTTATTTGCTGAGGACACACACACAGACACACAATATCATAGTCCCTGACCTCAAGGATTTGAAACTTTCTTACAACTGGTTTATAAACAAGTAATTTCCACAGTGTGATGGTTCATATTGTCCCTGGATGCAGAAATTTCAAAGAACAACATATTCATTCTAACAACCAAACTAAGATGGATATTACAAAACAAATTTTCGTGAAAAACAAACAACAACAACAAAAAAAAAACAACTGTTCTATCTTTAAGGATAAAAAGAAATTCCCAAGACCAAGGACTAGAAAAGTAATATCTTTATTGAGAGAAGTGACTTACTACTGCTTTTATTCATGTGGAAATGTGTGACAAGGCAATTTCTGTAAAAAGTTAAGGAGAAACCAGTACACTTTTAAATAAACTTTAAGCAGTCCTGTGAACACTGACATGACAGATTAAGATCCTAAGGAGCCACAAGACACTGATCACGTCTCTGCACCCTCACCATGTTTTTTCACATTGTAACTAAAAGATCACTGGCAAGAGACATGACAGATTACTCATTAAAAAGTAAAAAAAGAAAAAAAGAAAGAAAAGAAAAAGTAGGGAGCTGAGAAAATCATCCTCATAACTGTGGGTTTTAGATGCCACTTCTGAAAAGGGGCAGAGGTAGGGGAGAGAAACTCCCCCCAAGTAACTTAAGGCTTTTTCAAAGGGGAATAGGGTCTCCCTCAGAACCCAGACCTAACGTATGAAGGGTTAAAGAGTTCTCCCAAGGCTCATATGCAGAAAAATGAAATTGGATCATTTCCTTACACCACACACGAAAATAGACTCAAAATGGATGAAGGACCTCAATGTGAGAAAGGAATCCATCAAAATCCTTGAGGAGAACACAGGCAGCAACCTCTTTGATCTCAGCCGCAGCAACATCTTCCTAGGAACATCGCCAAAGGCAAGGGAAGCAAGGGCAAAAATGAACTATTGGGATGTTATCAAGATCAAAAGCATTTGCACAGCAAAGGAAACAGTTAACAAAACCAGAAGACAACTGACAGAATGGGAGAAGATATTTGCAAACGACATATCAGATAAAGGGCTAGTGTCCAGAATCTATAAAGAACTTAGCAAGCTCAACACCCAAAGAATAAATAATCCAATCAAGAAATGGGCAGAAGACATGAACAGACATTTCTGCAAAGAAGACATCCAGATGGCCAACAGACACATGAAAAAGTGCTCCATATCACTCGGCATCAGGGAAATACAAATCAAAACCACAATGAGATACCACCTCACACCAGTCAGAATGGCTAAAATTAACAAGTCCGGAAATGACAGATGCTGGCGAGGATGCGGAGAAAGGGGAACCCTCCTACACTGTTGGTGGGAATGCAAGCTGGTGCAACCACTCTGGAAAACAGCATGGAGGTTCCTCAAAATGTTGAAAATAGAACTACCCTATGACCCAGCAATTGCACTGCTGGGTATTTACCCTAAAGATACAAACGTAGTGATCCGAAGGGGCACGTGCACCTGAATGTTTATAGCAGCAATGTCTACAATAGCCAAACTATAGAGGGAACCTAGATGTCCATCAACAGGCGAATGGATAAAGAAGATGTGGTATATATACACAATGGAATACTATGCAGCCATCAAAAGAAATGAAATCTTGCCATTTGCAACGACGTGGATGGAACTAGAGGGTATCATGCTTAGCGAAATAAGTCAATCAGAGAAAGACAACTATCATATGATCTCCCTGATATGAGGGAGAGGAGATGCAACATGGGGGGTTAAGGGGGTAGGAGAAGAGTAAATGAAGCAAGATGGGATTGGGAGGGAGATAAACCATAAATGACTCTTAATCTCATAAAACAAACTGAGGGTTGCTGGGGGGAGGGGGGTTGGGAGGGGGGGTGGAGTTATGGACATTGGGTAGGTGTGCTATGGTGAGTGCTGTGAAGTGTGTAAACCTGGCGATTCACAGACCTGTACTCCTGGGAGAAAAATATATTATATGTTTATAAAAAATAAAATTAAAAAAAAAAAAAAGAGTTCTCCCAAGGCTCATAAACCTGGGGATAGAATCTGAAAACAAAGAGAACTGCCAAGTGATTCAGAATTTAAAGATGAGCTGTAAACCTGAGAGACATATTTCATGGTTCAAAAAGTTGGTGGTTCAACTTTGAGGTTCAAGACTATCTCAGAAATATTGACAGTGTTCAGTCACCTGTCTTTGTAAAAGAGAACATCCTAACCTCACATTCAAAGTCTTTGAAGCTAATGTGAAATGTATCAAATCGACATTGTAACAATTCCAGACCTACCCAAACTACAGTTCAGGTTCCTGAACTGTTTCCACTTCAGCAGCATGGTATAAGAAAGAGAATATTATTTCTTCTTCTTCCTTTTTTTTTTTTTTAACTTTGTCTCTTTTTTTTTGAAGATTTTATTTATTTATTTATTTATTTGAGACACACGCACACACACACACACACACACACAGGAGCAGAAGCAGGGGGAGCTGCAGGCCAATGGAGAGGGAGAAACAGGCTCTACACTGAGGAAAGAGCCCGATGTGGGGCTTGATCCCAGGACCCTGGGAACATGACCTGAGCTGGAGGCAGACTCTTAAGTGACTGAGCCACCCAGGTGCCTCAAGAATATTATTTCTTGGGGCGCCTAGGTGGCTCAGTGGGTTAAAGGCTCTGCCTTTGGCTCAGGTCATGATCCCAGGGTCCTGGGATCGAGCCCTGCATCAGGCTCTCTGCTCAGCGGGGAGCCTGCTTCCTCCCCTCTCTCTGCCTGCTTCTCCGCCTACTTGTGATCTCTGTCAAATAAATAATAAATAAATAAATTTTTTTAAAAAAGAATATTATTTATTGAGATAAGTAATATGTATTTAGTTTTGTACTTCCATTGTTTAACAGAAGATGCCCGATATGTAATAAAAATCAAAAGATGCAGAAAACAAATATTGGAAGACACATGGACTTAATAGAAACAAAATTAAATAAAAATGCCAAAAAAACAAGAGAAAAAAAAGAACCTTACATAGGTGGATAACAGAATGGACATAGCCAAGAAAAAACCAACGAAGAAATTGGACCAATGAAAATATTCTAATAAAATCACAAAGAAAAAGATGTGAAACAATATTACAGGGAATCATCTCAGGTCCATGGGAAAATATCAAATAGTATCCCATATGTGTAAATAGAATTAGAGAAAAACAAAAAAGAAAGTAGTGCAGAAGAAATATTTCAACAGAAAATGGTTGAGGAATATCCAAAACTGTTGAATGATATCAATCTACACATCCAAGAATCTCAGAAAATCTTATGAGGGCTAAACACAAAGATTACCAATAAGCAGATTTGCTGAAAACTAAGGAGAAATAGAAAATGTGTAAAAGCAACTAGGAGAAAAAAGGAACTTTAAATGCAAAAGAAAAATAATGTAGGTAATAGCGGATATCTCAGCAGAATTAATGGAAGTACAAAAACAGATTGACTTTTAAAGCACTTAATGAAAACATACACACATTCCAATATAGTTAATTTTTGTTCTACATCCAGTGAAACACGTTTTAAAAGTGAAGTTGAAATAAATATATCTTCAGACAGGTAGGGACCAAAATTTGTTGTTAGTAGGTAAGCAATATCTAAAAGATGAAAAGTAGTACTTTAAAGTGAAAATGTAGGCTATCAGATGAAAATCCACATTTTGGGGCATAAAATCTCAAGACCAGTAGAAGTGTACTATGTTTATATAAATATAAAAGCCACTGTAAAAATCACGTACATCAGTTCATAGATACATATATACAT
>NW_022631454.1:0-80478 GCF_010015895.1 Lontra canadensis
CTAAAACACTCTCTACACATCCATACACAAAATGACTTTTTTTTTTTCTTGGTACCTCGTCATCTGATTTAGCTCTGCACTAGAAACTTGGGTGTCACCTTTGTCTTCTCCCTTCCTTTCATTCTTGTCCCCACTCAATTTTGCAGGTTTGATGCCTGTAATCTCTTTTAACCTTATCACTCCTTTTCAACTGTGTCCCTTTGCCATATCGTTGACACACTCAACACACCATTCATAGCTGCCTAGGTGATCTCTGTGTTCTCACACTTCTCTGAATTCTTCCTGAAAACTTTCCTTTTTCTGAAATGCCAACCTTCTCAAGTCTGCATACCCATGTACTGAATCCTCAGTACAGCAGTCCAGGCACTTTACAATTGAACAAGCACCCTCCCTTACAGAACTCCAGGTGCTCACCCTCCAGCAGCATCGAGAGTCCCTGCCATCAGGGAGAAGACTGCTTCCAGCACATCCGCTTCTGACAGAACCGTCTCTGGAATCCCCTTTCTCTACCAGCTGTCCTAACTTGCATCCCTTGAAGTCCTTCTAATTATTCTCTCATTTTCTAATTCTCAGCTCAAGTACTGTGCCCCCTTCTTTGAATTTAGTTGGAGTTGAATTTAATTGAAATCATGAATGTGAAGATTACTTGTTCATTTGGAACCTCTTATGATGCTTGGGACACATATAGGTAAAAACCAAATTTCTGTTAATTTTTCTGATATTGGAAGTACAGTAGCAGTGGTCGATGTGTCAATTCATATGAGTACCTACTATGTGCCAGGCATTTGGCATGGCACATTTTTTTCAGTACCATATTTAATCTCTAAAGTAACTGTGTGTAAGTTTGATGGTTTTGTTATCACCAGTTTATTTAGGAGGAAACTGATTCGTTGAAAGGTTAAGTGACTTGCCCAAGGTTACACAGCAAGAAATAGTGAAGAAGGAACTTAAAGCCATGGTTTTAAGTCAAGCAATATTATAGTCCCAACTCTCATGCACTCCAGTCTTAACCCTCAATGTATGCTCATGTCTGACAGGATTTTTAAAATTTATTGCACCATACAAATAAAACCAATATGGTGCTTTCTTGATCCAAACTCAGGAAGAATCTTAGGTGTTAATGTAGGTTGTCCTTCCCTCATTTCCAATGAATCTCTTCTGTTCCTTTCTCTGACCAGAGGCATTATTATTATTTTTTTTTTTCCTATACTTAGATTTGGGCTAGGTGGTCTTTCTGTGGTAGTCACCTTCCAACTCCAGAATTATGTGCTTTTCAGGCCAGTGACCCAACAGCTTGAGCTCTGGAGCAGAAGTGGTTAAACAACATATTTTCACCAAAAATAGTTTTTAAAAATCACAGAGGCTGGCATTTTCATAACTGCCCAACAGGTAAGGAATCAAAGCATTTTTATAAAGAGAAATATAGATCCAGCAGGACTATCTGAGGAGCAGCTTCCCATCAAAGAAATGAAATTATGCCAAGTGACTTATATATACATTCTATTTATTGGCAGCCTGCCTTACCCAGTTGTATCTGGGGAGTTTAGTCAATTATAATGTCTCTTCTAAAATACTCTATTTTCATTGCATACCTGTTAATTTCATTATCAATAACAGATGGATGATTTGATAAGTTTTTCTCCATTTAATCTATTTTGTGAAGGTTTAACTTTTTTTTTTCTTTTTTTGGGAGGCTTCTGAGGTCGAATTCTGGGTTAATTATGATTTTATAAGTAATACAATAAAGGATTTACATTTGTTTGATGATTTGGAAAATTATTTTTTTCTCTGGCAACAAGGCACCCTGAAGTTTTAAATCAGGCATGGTACATAAAATAAAGTTACATGGAAAATGCTCTGGTCTTTTATGGCTCTTCTAGACTGTCAACAGTTAAGTTTCTTTGCCCGGGCTTCTAATGCGCTTCTTACAATCATACACTGTCTTGTTTAACCACGTTTTCCTATGCGTTTATCTATAAACGGAGCCTCTGAAAAGCCTGGAGAAGGGTATCCTACCTTCTCTGGGTAATGTGTAATGAGGCCAGTTACAATCTTAATAAATTTTTTTTGATGATAACAGTTATAGATTAAGAATGACAAGTTCCATAAATATTGTTATGCATATTCAGGTACTACCAGAGAAATGATTCCCTAAATGCATTTGAGTCTCATTTTACTGTTATTTAGACTCCACTTAATCTGATTTATTTTTACTGAAAAAAATTAGGAAATCTATAATTTAAATTTTGATTTAAAGTTTGTCACTTAAAATCTATTTTCTCTAAAAATTTGTCACTTCAAATCTGTTATCCCAAGTATACCAAAATGAATATTAACTTCCTTTCAACCAAATTATACACTATCTTCTGATATGTTCTCCGACATCTGTTGGCAAGGTCCCCATCATGTTTTGCCTGGTTTGCAGCCTCTCTGTGTTCAGTTGAGAACACACTATTGTTGCTTCTCTGCTCTGTAGCCAGTGTAATCTTTAAGCAACTTGGAATTTCTCCTCCAAATGTTCTGATGGTCCCACATTTCCTTGAAGTATGGCTTGAAATAGGCAGCAAAAGTCACCTGGCCTTTGGTGCTTTACCTTTTCCCTGTCTCTTGCCACCTCGTCATTCTTGTGTTCATTTTCTCTGTTCCCTTCATCCCACCCTCAATGCATGTACAGTCCAGCAACATAAAATTATTTGCTGTTTCTAAGATGCACTGCTCTGACTTTTCCATCTTTAATTTTGAGCATGTCCTCTCTCTTTCATGTGTAAAGTCCCTTCCCCTTCCATTTTTGCCTGAGTCACCTCTTCCATCGCCTCTTCCTCTTCTATCTTGGCTGACAACTCTTCCAGGAAGACTTCCCACTCTCCCAAGACTGGATACCCTTTATACACTAAACAAGCCCTGAGTAAATTTGGCAGTTAGTGTATATCATAATGTATTGCAGTTGCTTATCTATGGTCTGAAGAATTACAAATTCGTTGAAGCTGAAACCCATGTCTTCTTCCCAGTGGGATCTCTAGTACCTAGCCCATGACCTTGCTCAGGGTAGTCATAATACTGGCACATAGCTCTTAGATGTTCCATGAACAGATCATGTGTGAGCAGAAAAACCAAGGATGGATTAGTTCATGGCCCAAATCTTATAACCCATATGTTTAATATTTAACTCTACAGTTTATAGTCTTATTATCAGTTGCTCTTTAGTCATTAATTTTTACTTTACTTGAGCTAAGTTTCACTTACCTAGTTCTCTATCAAACCATGGCAAAGCCAAATCTGAGTATACTGTGTGTATCTACTCGTATGTCACTAGACAAGACAAATCTGCCTTTACATCTGGCTGGGGTAGGAATTCCCAGATGCACTTAATTCTGACACATGGTCATTATTGAACCAAAAGCCATTGCCTGGCATGATTGTAGCTTGTATTTGTTTTCATTTTAAAGGGCTTCATCCAGGCTGCCAAATGTACAACAGGTGCCTTCATTTTATACTTGCCAATCTGTTGTTATTCAAATGACCGCCGGAACAGAGACTAATGGTGTCTAATAAAATTGATCTCAGCTCTGGCAAGCCAGGCTTACAAGAGCACGAGGGGTAGGAAGTGCAGTGTGGAAATATGCTGGTGCTGAGTGTGCCTGGTGAAGCATACAGTTTTTAGGAGTTGACATATGTCTCACATAGGCCCCTTGATTATGTGGAGCCGTGGAAATTTTCCACAGCCTAGTGTTCCTTAAACATGAGGATTTGTAACATCGAATCTTATTTTTGATGGACTTGCTGGGTGGCACGTGGACAGGAGTGGTTGTGCCAGCTTATGGATGGATGGCTATGCTGTGTCTGTAAGGCACACTTAGGTAATCTTTTCATGCCAGAGAGCTGGCAGGTATGATGGCTTTTACTTCCTGTCATCAGAAATTTGCCTTACTGACCTCATAAATTCTCTGCAAAACCTGACTATTAACAGAGTTAACCAGGAGAGGAATGTGTCAGTTTGCAAGTAGGAGCTCATGTTTGGACATTCTCATTCAGACTGTGTGTATAATTTCTTGGGTTTTTCTCATGTTGTATAGGAAGTTGGCCCCTGGAAACCTTTGCCACTAAGGGAAATAAACTTTTGATGACTGGCCATCAAAAGTTAAAAGCATAAGTGTTGGCAAATGTTAGAATCAGTTCTCACAAGGACATGGGATTGCTTTTTTTTTTTTTTTTTGGCAAGGATTTTAGAGACCTCATTTTACTGTCTACCCGCTCTCCCATTTATGTATTCATTCTTTAAAGTGCCACACATTAGACTCCCTTAAATGCAAGGAACTGTGGGAATATACAGATGAACAAAACACTGCCAAGTATAATTTACATGGATAAATAGACTGAGATCTAGATTATTAAGATTTTGAGAAATGTGTGCTACATAAAACCCGTTTCCTATTGGAGAGCTTTGTGTTGTCATGTGGAAAAAAGCTACTCAAGTTCCATTATGATACTGGAACTTATGGACTCACTAAATAGTAGTAATAACCACTACTAGAATAAGAGAGAGCGGCTATCGCCTTAGCTACCTTGTCACACGTCACTTAGCTCCACAGTTAATTGAGCTCATCTAATTTCTTGTGACCTAGCATATAGAATAATTCTTAGGTTAGTATTTGGCTATTATTGGACCATCTTTTTGTATTATTTATACCCATCCTACTTGAAAAAGGATTTGTGGCAGCTATGAAATCATATGCTTCATTATCCTTAATAAATCACCTTGGTAGAGCAGACAATGGATTATTGTACAGATGGTTAGTTTCTATGAGAAATTTTTAAAAATATGCAACTTCTTAGCCTCATTCTGACTGATATTTTATTTCAAAGCATTTTTAAAATGATAGAGCCTTTAATGGGTTATGCTGAACTAGACACTTAGTGAGTGGTGTTCGTCCTAAAAGAGAAAATAATAAATAAATATATATGTAAAAAGTAACAAAAATATGACTAACAGTGCTTAACAAATATATTTAAGAAGACTGTTACCATTTCTTTTTTTTCTCTTTTTTTGGGGGGGACTGTTACTTTTTCTAATTGTGTAAATTTTTCAAAATAATCTTCATGATTTAGAGGAAAAGATGCACATTGATGTAGGAGGATTTTTTTAGTAGGTTTTTTTTTTTTTTTGCAGTTAGAATTGAGAAAAGTAATGAAATAGATAAAAACTTGCATCTGCAAGCCTTATGAATATAGTATTACTTTTAGGTAAAGGGGAAACAAATTATCTTTTAGGTATTTTAAGCATAAGACTCTTTTTCTTTTTTGATTATTTATGTACCAGAATGAGAAAGTCCACTGTTTTTGTGTCTTCAGATGAGAGTGAAACACATTTCTTTCTGTAAAATAGCTGCCTTGGCCTCTTTGTTGTAGGGATAGCCATTTCTCAGAGAGTAAATGGGAAATTTTCCAAAGGTGTTAGAAAGGACATTAGATTAAATCTTACATGGTTTAGCTGAGGGAACTAAAACCCCAAGAGTTGAAGAGACTTCAGTGTCCTAGCTGGCCCTTCCACCTTGGTCTCCTGAACTCTAAGTCATTCTTTTCTGTAGTTGATGCTGTCCCTCCCAGAAATGGGGTCTTGGCCAATGCATTGCTGGTTCTGAGTTAGAGGAAGGTTCTACATCAGACTGTATCTGCTTTGATAAGAATTCTACTGTCTTTTTCTCATCAAAATTCAAGGGAGGGTGATCTGAGGGGCTCAGTCTGTTGAGCATCCAACTCTTGATTTCGGCTCAGGTCATGATCTCAAGGTCGTGGGATTGAGCCCTGTGTGGGGCTCTACACTCATCTGCAAGTCTGCTTGAGATTTGAGTTTCTCTTTCTCTCTCTGTCCCTCTCCCTGCTCACATACTCTCTCTAAAATAAAAAAATCTTTAAAAAAAAATTTCAAGGGAAAGAAAAGGACCTAGACCTTCCTTATCACATATATGGATATATATATATATCCATATGTGTATATATATGTATATACACATACATATATCTCCATAAAATTCCAAGTCTCCTTACTACTTAATTAAAATTTAATATGATTGTAAACTTAGTTTTGCTAGCTGAATTTCAAGTGGTCAGTATCCCCATGGAGTTGGGGTGTGATAGAACAGCACAGATGTTTCCATTGTTGCACGAAGCTGCTTTGTACAACACTAGCCTACCTGATCAGTCTGGAATGTCAGTTGGTATTTTTAAGGTTTCATATGTAACAAAGTAAAGCTAGACCATTTATGTACTGACAACACCCATTGATCTTAGTAGGAAAGAATGTACCTGCCAAATGTTGGTGAAAGATACTGTGTCTCAGAAATACATGCTCAAGGAAAGTGAATTGATAGCGGAATCTCTGCTCTGTGTCTCACGACAAATATGCATACTCTCTACTTTGTCCCTGCGTAATGGAGAGGGGGGACACCTGCCTTGAAGTTAAGGAAGGAGACAAATTCATGACCCCTGGTTCCATCGCATGTCCTTTCATTAGCAGTCTTTTCTGTTATTTTCCAAGGGGTTTTTGTTTGTATTTCAGCCATTTCACCTTCAGAGGGTCCCCAAGAAGGAGTAAGTGGTGGCAGTGTGGCTGAAAGGAGCGGCTCAGGAGTGTGGTTTTATTCTTTAACATCCAAACACTAGGCTTTGTCAGTGAATGGGGACACTCTTAATGGAACAACAGGTGTAGACTAGGCCTTTCTTTCTTTTTTTTTTTAATTTTTATTTATTTATTTATTTGGCAGACAGAGATCACAAGGAGGCAGAGAGGCAGGCGGGGATAGGGGGTGGGGAAGCAGGCTTACTGCTGAGTAACCCCGATGCGATGCGGGGCTTGATCCCAGGACCCTGAGATCATGAGCTGAGCCGAAGGCAGAGGCTTAACCCACTGAGCCACTCATGTGCCCCTAGACTAGGCCTTTCTAAGCCAACTGGGTAGTTCTGATGTCTTAAAGCTTCATATGCAGAGCAGAGCAAATGTGTCTTTTGTAGGTTGGCTGAAATGGGCAGGAGGGAAGCCTGAAGGAAGTCCCAGGGATGCAAAAGGGTTACTTACCTAGCCTTCACTTAGTATCTTTCTTTTTTTTTTTTTTTTTTTTTTTTTAAGATTTTGCTTACTTATTTGACAGAGATCACAAGGAGGCAGAGAGAGAGAGAGGAGAAAGCAGGCTTTCCGAGGAGAAGAGAGCTGGATGTGGGGCTTGATCCCAGGACCCCGGGACCATGACCTGAGCCAAAGGCAGAGGCCCCAACCCACTGAGCCACCCAAGCGCCCCACTTACTATCTTTCTTACTGTCCTTTTGCTTTATTATAATGCTCTTGAATCTTGTCAGGGATCAAGCCAAACCAGTGTCACCTGTAATTAATGCTGTCAAGCTGGTATCAGAAAACCCATTAGAAATCACTGAAAGGAATGTGGGGCAGATGAGGACCTCCATACTAACCCCTGACAATTCAGTGGGGATGAGAGTCCAGACAATTCTAAGCCTACACCTTAGCCCCTACCCCACCCTCTTCCACCCTCTCCCAGACCCAGGCAAGGGTTAAAAGTTCATTTTAATGTTTTTATAGAGCCATAATAGAATAGTCGGGGGAAGGGGGAGGGATAAAAGCTGAACTACTTTATAACAATTCCTGGAAACATAGCCTCACTTTCTCTCAACCAGCCTCTCTTTTGGTCGCAGAATCTGAGATAATTGTTCCCAAATGCCTTACTCTTTTCCCTTCACATCTTAAATCTCTATCACCTCCCACAGGGAGCACCACAGGTTCTGATATTTTTAGTTGCAGCTTTTAAATTTTTCAAGTTTTTTTTTTTTGCATTTTTACTATAGTTATAGAAAGAAGTTACTTTGTTTTAAATATATATGCTTTAGAAACTAGGTAGCAACAGTTAGGGGTAGTTTCTTGTTGTTGTTTTGTTTTAATCAGTTCTGAGACTCTTTGTGGTTATGTATCTCGTTACATAATCAAAATCAGCAAAAACAGGTTTCTGAGGGATAAGTGTTTTCAAAGGCAGTTGTTTAGAAATACAGTTGGTGTATTAAGCTGTACTCGTAGCTTTAAAAAAAAGAGGCAAAGGTCTCTGTTAGGGGATTGTATATATGCGATGGTGAGGGTGCTTGGTACAGAATAAATTGGGGGTTGCTTAGGACCACGAAATATGTCTCCCACCTCATTCTCAGAATATTTCTCAATTAAGAAAATAACAAAGGTTGTTTTCATTTCAGTTATAACAGATTTATAACTAACAGATAACAGATCTCCTCACCAAAAGGATTCATGGCAGGGATGGGAGTTCTTATACTTCAGGACATTTTCAGCCCCCTTAACAAAGTGGAAAAGTGGAAGGTCTGCTTTGAGGCAATTCATCCACTAGATCCTGAGGACACGCACCTCTTGCAAAGTCCATTGTTTCAGGTCTTCGCTTCTTATTGTGTTTATGAGTACCATCTCTATCAGTAACCAAGGTGAAAATCAGGTTCCTCTGTAATTAAAGATTTAAATCTTGATGGTTGTAAGAATATTATGATAGGACAGGAGCTATATGAAACAGCCATGCATTTTCACCCCAGAAAGATATAGTAGTCCATCCCTCAAGCCCACCACACTGCAGTCATGGTTTATAGTGCTCTAGGTAAGAACATTGAACTTGAATTCGTCATTATAGAAAGGATACTGAGGACTCTCAGGTAAGGTGACATGGTGATCTGTATGTGGCACTAATCCTTGTTGGTAAAAGGCTCTTGCACATATTTTTACAGGCCCTGGAGAATATGCAATATTAGATCCAGAATGGTACTGCAGTTAATTGATGTAATTGGTGCCAAAGGGTCGCAACGTCCATTAAAGGGGCAATTAATCATTTTCTATCATTTAATTATCTGAAAAAAAAATTAAGGATGGGCATGATTAGTATTCAGAAATATGTAGTTTATGTGTTAGTATTTTGTTTTATTTTTTATTTTTTTAAGATTTTATTTATTTATTTGACAGAGATCACAAATAGGCAGAGAGGCAGGCAGAGAGAGAGGGGGAAGCAGGCTTCCCAATGAGCAGAGAGCCCAATGCAGGGCTCGATCCTAGGACCCTGAGACCATGACCTGAGCCGAAGGCAGAGGCTCAACCCACTGAGCCACTCAGGCACCCCTATGTTAGTACTTGAAATTTATGTAATTATAGCCCTGCCAAATTAAATACTGAGCCCCAGGGGTAGCTGACATTCTGAGTAGAACCCAGAAAGGCACAGAAATGTGGAACATCCCACTTAGGTGTGTCTGACAAGTGGCAGACTAAGAAAAGGTAGGTTGGGTTACAGCAGGGTGATTTGAAAGAAAATATGAATCTAAAGTAGTTTTTTCTATGCACTGCTCTAATACAGTGGTCAAGCAATATTCTTTTCACTTTTCTCTACCCTTTTTATTCTTCTATAAAGTGAAAAAGTAGTATAATCTAATTATAGAAAATTTAGACTGGGAAAAAAAAAAGTCACTAATAATGTTATTACCTGAAAACAACCCACTGTTCTGACTTGAGTAAAATTTTTGGTCCTTTATATTCTAGTGAATTTTCTGTTAAATGTCAGTTAACATTTTAGCATAAATACATTTTTCCCATCTTGCCTCATATGATCATTGTCTTTAATGGCTGCCCAGTATTGCATTGACTAGAAGTGTCTCTTTCCCTATGTTAGCCATTTGTGTTTTTTTTCCCCATTTATCTCATTATTTCAAATACAAAGCTTAGAAGAACATTTTAATGGAGATAACTTTTTTCTGTATTTTATATTATTTCTCTTAGGATCAATACATGGAAGTGGTGTCACTAGGTCAAAGGATATGAATGTTTTTATGACTTTTGAAACATGTTGCCAAATTGCATTCCAGAAAGGAACTGTCTTGATAATGCCGCTCTTACTGGTGGAGGATATTAGTTTTGTTTTGTTTTTTCCCCTTTGTCAGTTTGAAAACAATCATCTAGGTTTTCTTGATGTAATAGACAAAACACTGCCTCCTTATTATTTTAATATGAATTTATTTAATTACTAAAGTGATAATTTCTCCCTAATGTTTGTTTGCAGGTAATTATTCCTGTTACATGAATTGTCTTTGCATATCCTTTGCCTCCAGGTCTTTATTCATTAGTTCATGTTCTTTATATTATTGGGCACATTAAATCTCTTTGTCTGTTTGTGAACAATGTACCTTAAGTCTTAGTATTGATCTTACTTTAGGCATTCATTTTACATGCAGAATTTTTATTTGTAATTTTTTATACTCAAAACCACTGATGATCTTTTTCTCTATATAGTTAGAATTAGAGGTCTTTTCCTTTTCTAAGATTCTCATCTGGTTTTTCTGGTGTTTTATTCCCCTTGTTACTACTTTATATTGGTTCTTCAGGCCAAGTGGTTCTGTATAAGATAGTGGAATATTTGGAAGTACTAGATAACGGGAAATATCATGATATTTGTATCCAGCATAGAAACCTGGTACTGCTTTGTTAGAATAAAGAATATTATAAATCCACAACCAAGAGTTATATGTACATAGGTTTCTTTTAAGTTGCCAAACTAGATGGTCTGTTATTTAATCAATCAATTTTTATGTCACTATTCATAAATTAGTATTTTTGTTTGTTTAGTTATTAGAAAATGGAATACCATTTAGTGAAACAGATACAATAAGTTATTTTTTAGTTAAATTATCAAAGGATACCTTTAGCTGATTTTGGAAATGAAGTATTTCCAAGCAGCTCATAGAACCTAGATGTTTCCATAAAAAGGAATGTTGTTTGATAGTGTCACCTTCAAATCCTCTATAGATGACCTATAGGTCATATGTAGTTGTAGTATAAAGCAAGATTCTAAATAGATTTTTTCCCCTACCCTGCCCATTATTTATCCCCAAACTACATAGTCCTTTCTTCCCCAGTTATTTATAATGCTCCTTTACAAATAATTTTATTTGAAATCATTTTTTTTTTTTTAAGATTCATTTATTCCTTTGAGAAAGAGATAGAGCAAGCAGAGGAGGGGAAAAGGAGAGGGAGAAAGAGAATCCCAAGAGACTCTCCATTGAGTGCAGAGCCTGTCATGGTCCAGGGGCTCAATCTCACCATCCTGAGGTCATGACCTGAGCTGAAACCAAGAGCTGGATGCTTAACCAACTGAGCTACCCAGTACCCCTGAAATCATTTTAAGTTTTATATTGTTTTATTTTTCTATAGGTCCATGACTGAGTTAGTTATAATACACTTTGAATTACTGTCCTTTTTGTAAATCCTCACTATTATAGCTTGCTGGGCTGAACACTTCTCATGTTTTCCTTACACATTTTTCTTTGGTGTTTCCTTCCATTTTATTTTTTGAAATGAACTATAGTTAACCCTAAAATTTTGAGTTAGAAACCGAGAACCCTTAATTCGGATGTTCACAAAATATCATTGGACTTACTCATGTTCTGAGAAGTGGGCACATTACATATAATTTAATTATAGTCAAAGGCTTAATTATAGTGGGAATTATTTCCTTTCTCTTTATAACATTACATAAAACAAGCAAACAAACAAATACTTTTGTTTTAAATGGTACAGTTTTTCATTTTCAAAGTTAGATACTAGATAATTTTCTAACTAGGGAATGCCTATTTTGACTTAAATCCCAGTTTTCTTGATTCCAGAATCTTGTGTCAATTAGTTTCATAGTTGGAAGAAAATGACATCTAATCTGTGTATGCATCAGTTTCTTATCTTTTCATTCTATATCCTATTTTTAAAATGTTTTCATTGGATATCTGAGTCACTCAGTCCATTAAATGTCTGCCTTTGGCTCAGGTCATGATCCCAAGATCCTGGGATCGAGCCTGTATAGGGCTCCCTGCTATGTGGGGAGCCTGCTTCTACCTCTGCCTGCTGCTCTCCCTGCTGTACATGCTCTCTCTCTCTCTCTCTGACCGATAAATAAATGCAATCTTAAAAGAAAATAAATTGTTCTTATTAAAGTTCTGAACTGAAGACCTAAAATTAAGAATTATATATTAAAAAGATGAGATTTTAAAAATTAATTCCTCTATTTTTCATAAGGATGGATTTTGATTATATATTTGGTACGTATCAGTTGTTCTGTAGATATCCTAATGTTAAAACCTTTTTATTTTTAACCAGAAACAAAGCAAAACAAAACAAAAAAGTCCAAGAAGATTATGGGTTTCAGTGATTAACCAATAACTCTGGTCTTTTTGAGATGTGCCAAAGGCTCTCTTTCTTTGTGAAATAGAGCATATCTTGTAGTTTGCTTTGTCAGTGTTCTATTAAATTATCAAAACAATCAAGTTCTGCATTTTGAGCAGTATTTATGCTTGAGTTAATTCCCAAGTTTCAGGGCCACTAACTTTATATTTATTTTTATTTACCAATTTACCCATGTCTTAATTTATGTAATAGAGCATGCAGGAGCACACATAACTTAAAACTCCAGGAAGTGAAAAATGGCATTTAGACAGTATTGTTTTGAAATTTATTATATATAAATATATATATAATATATATATACTTTTATATATATATATATATAAAATAAACAAATATTTACTGAGTTCCCACTGTATCCCAGACATGAATCTAGGCACTGAAGATGGAGCAGGGAACAAGAAAGCCAAGATTATTTTCTTAGGGAATGTTTATTTTTGTGGGGAGTTAGTCAATAAACAGATATACAGTGGTGTGAAAAATAAATGAGATAATGATAAGTACAAAGAAAATACATGGCAGGGGAAGTGGAGGCATTTAAATGACCAGTGCTGGGGGTGTGGTAGACTCAGAGCTGCATCCTGGAAAGTGGACATCTGAGATGGTTATTTTCTGGGGAAGAAAAATTTAGCAGAGACCAGTGAATGCAATATCCTGAGGCAGGAGTATGCTTGGATTGCATTTCTCAACTCTTGAAAGCACATTTTCTTCTTTGCTCTATTTGTACAGGCTACAACTCTAGACATACCCTGTTCACTGTACCCATATGCCTCAGATGCTAGGCCACACCTACCCATGCTCTCTGATCTCATCCTGGTGCTTGAGAGCCCAGATGACATCTCACTGGCCAGAAGGGCCACAATTATCCAGTTCATCTGTCTATCCCATGCTCCAGTTCTGCTCTGTTGATTCTCGGAATCTGAAGTTCCAGGCCCCACTTGACTATCAGCCAAGACCACTGCATTTCCTGATTACTGACTTGAACCTCGGGTTTTTGCATGGCCTCGATCATATCTGTTAGACCTTTCCCATACTGGTGGATTCCTCAGTTCAGTAATGCCCACTCCTTTAAGGCAAAAGTGTTGAACATGCTGAGTTGTTGTTTAATCTTAATAACCCCACATAAATTCAAGTTACAAACTAAGCTGCCTCTATAGAGCACTTCTTTATTTACTTTCTTTTCTGCCTTCATTTTAGAAAAGAAAACAAAATAAAATAAACCCTCTGAGAAACAAAAAGTTTCAGTGTCTTGTCCAATGCTATAGAGGGAGGACCCTGTGGGATGTTTGTTAGAAATCATTATCTTTGCATGCTCTACCTCATTGTGGTGATCTTTGGAAGCACTGGGGTTTAAATTCCTACTGTCTAGCTTGTTTTGTCCTCAGTCTCCTTTTTTCTGATGTAGGAATGATAGGAGCACTTGTCTGCTACTATTGCTGTGAACATTAAATGAGATAATGCATTTAAAGACTCCTGTGCCTGACACGTGGGATATTCCACACATAAAGCAATTTTTACTAGTATTGATGCTACTACTATTACTACTTTTGCCGTTGTTCTTCCTCTCTGTATAAACCTTTAAAAATAGATGTCTCGGGTGCCTGGATGGCTCAGTTGGCTAAGTGTCTGCCTTAGGTTTAGGTCATGATCCTGGAGTTCTGGGATTGAGCCCAGCATTGGGTTCCCTGCTCGGCAGGGAGTTTGCTTCCCCTTTTGCACCACTTCCTTCTCTTTCTCTCTCTCTCCATTGCTTATTCTCTCTCAAACAAATTAAAAAAAAATCTAAAAAAATTGATGTATGAACAGAGTAGTTATTAATGACATAATTTTGAAGTAAATAAGAACAAATTATAGAAGATGGTCAGATGTTTGACAAAAGTCTTTTACATAATTGCTTCATTTCTTAAACATTTTATCTATAAAAATTAAAGCCTATCATGTAAATTACTGAATATTCACTTTTTATACAATAAAGCATATTTGCTAAGTTATTTTCCATTCAACTTCATAGTATTATTAATATCTATATAGTGGTTGAATTCTGTCTGTTACCAAGATGGAATCATGCATCTAGTGAGTTGCAATCGTGTTATATCCTGAAACTTTTTAAATTTTTTTTTCCTGGCTTTATTGAGATATAATTGACAGAAACATTGTACAAGTTTAAGATGTACAGTGTATAGCTTTGACACATTTCTGTATTGTAGCATAATTACTACCACAGGGTTAACTAACCCTGCTGGCCCATCACATATTTACTATTTCTTTTTTTATTGTTTTATTTATTTATTTGACAGAGAGAGACACAATAAGAGAGGGAAAACAAGCAGAGGGAGTGGGAGAGGGAGAAGCAGGCTTCCCACTGAGCAGGGACTTGCTCAATGTGGGGCTTGATCTCAGGACCCTGGGATCATGACCTGAGACAAAGGCAGATACTTAATGACTGAACCACCCAGGTGCCCCACTATTTCTTTTTTGTTGTGAGGACATTTAAGATCCACTCTCTTTGCCACATTCAAGTGTACAATACAGTCTTATTAGCTTTAATCACCATGCTTAAATCCTAAAATTTTGTTATGAGGTCTAGAGAATAATGAGAATTTTTATATGACATCTACTAAAGCGATAAATGAATAAATTGAAATAATTACATGTTATCATTTATAATACATATCTCCACCTATGGGACTCAATTCTTCCTCCATCCTTCTGCCTGTCACTGATGGTATATCAGGCTTATAGATCATCAAAAGTAGCTGTGCCCAGACCTCCTACAGAAGCTTCAAAGATTACATGTTCAAATCAATGTTAATAACCTCTTGGGAGTAAGGGATAGTAGAATACTGTCCAATAAGATTCATTCTTTAACAAGGTCTTCCTTTATGGTAAGTCAGAAGAGGAAAGCTCTAAACTTCCCATCTCAACCTATAATCCTTTTTTTTTTTTTTTTTTCTTTTTCATCATAAGCTGTATGTCTGTGGCTTCCAGATAAACTAGATGGGTTACTACTGTTGTTCAGATTTCTGGGCTCCACAGAGAAAATACCAAGTCAATTGTATGACTGATTTGTTTTTAACTTGGGCAAAATAAGAATAGGAAAGAAAATGTATTTTATGTTATACAGCTCTCTGGATGATGAACAGTGGATATTAAATTTATGAGAGTACTAATAGGAAGTGAAGGGTTGCATTTCTTTTCATTTAGAATATTATTTTCTGTTCTTTGGGGGGTATGTGTAGTTATTCACTTCATGGAAAAATGAAGCCTCAGGCAATCTGGAAAAAACCCTCCAATTTGGAGAAATATTAAATATCTAGCCTCCTTCAGACATGATTACTTTTACAGCTGAAAGATTTCATATTTAAAGTAATCCTCTTTGTGAAGTCTTGTGATCCTGCAATGTGACCATAAACTTAATCAAAATCACTTTGTTAACAAAACACAGTTAGTGGGTGCAAACACTAGTTAATTTTCTGTTTCACATAACTTGAAGTGTATTGTGGCCCTGCTCAGTGAGGCATTTCCGAAATGTTGTGTGGCTGTTTTGGTAATCGCCATAATTGACTTACTCGCTTCCTTGTGATTCATCGCACATTTTCCCCATAATTGTCAAATTGTGGAGTGTGATTTGATGAAAAACATGATGGCTTTAGTTGCCGTTGTCCTCACATGTGACATCTTTTAGTTGTTCTGCTTTCATGTCTACAAAAATACTGCTCCTCCTCATCAGATTTCACTGTGTCTTGAAGGATTTTTCTCAAAGCAGTTCTTCATTCAGGTAAATTAAAGATGGGCTAGGAATTTGGGGGATTATTAGATTGATTCACACCCCTTTACATTACATTTTCTTTGCAGGGTCTTTAAATATATTTAGGGACTAGTTTAGTAGTCATTAGACATGTGTGAACACCATACACATACGTGTCTGTGTGTGTGTATTTTTTAATCACCAGTTACTGTTTGCATTCAGTGCACATTACAGCTCTCAGAAGACTGCAAACACTTTTCATTATTGCCTTTTATCTGTCATGCTGTTTGAATTATTTTACTGGACACTACTAAAGTAGGAAATGGATACAAGTAAATTACAACTTGTACCCATTTCCATCTGTCAAAAAAGCGCTAAAGGAAAAGTAGAATATGGCCTTTGCAAAACATTGTGATTTCTAAAGCAATTTTGGCCAAATTAATATATGTAAATGGTCTTTGCTTCTGTGAAACTTTCTCTGAGGTTTTACAGTGTTTATAATACAGTCAACTCATAAAAGTAATACAGTGTTGAGATGGATAGCAAAGTGTTTTCAGAATGATACATTCATTCTAGCTGGGGCTGAAAGAGAGGTATCTTGTATGAATTCTTTTTTGTTAGTATTGGAGATGATGTGTCTGATTCAGAAGGACTTTGAGTTTGCATTTAAAGGGATTTAGTGTGTGTTTATAAAAAAAAACGTTTAGCAAAATTTAATAATGCTTACCTTGTCATTTCTCTTCCCATCCAAAATGACTGGCTTTACTGAATTAGATTGAGGTTTTCTATTTAATTGTATATGGAACTTATAATCTCTATTCCAGTCTCTGAACATCTCTACATAACCTACTCCTAATGAAATTTTATAATGGTATAATGGAGGCAAGCCAAGTGTGAGCAAGACTGATCAGAGTGAGCAGGATTGTTTTATTTTTTTTAAACCAACTCAGGTTTAAAGATTTCCTGACATTCTCCTAGGATTCACTAGGTAGATCCAACAAAGACAATGATTAGAAATGAGAATATCCGTTACAAGTGCAGGATTCGATGCATAAAAATTTTGGAAGAGAATCTCTAACAGCAGCCATTCCCTGCCTCTTCTTCTCACTCTAAAATTTCAGAAAAATAAAAGCAAAACCACTTTTGTTGGAGTGTTTAACAGCATAAGATTTCTGGGCTTACTTGGTTTGTGATATATTCACTGAATATAATAGGCAGGTTCTGGAGCTCCCCACCCCCCACACCCGCTTTTCCATCCTTTCCTTCCTTTTCATGCTCCCTGCTTTCTTTCCTTCTTACTTTATGAAAAATGGTCTGGTGTTCTGTGGACACCTGCAGCTGAGATGATCCCATCGAGAGCTACAGTGAGAGAGGATGGGGCTCAGCAGATGTAATGAAGCTGAGTGCGTTTGTGACTGTGACCTTGATTGAGCACACAGGCCTCTTCTCAACATGCTGCTTGCCTCAGGGGACCTGGATAGGTAGAGCCTCCGTACTTTGGCTTTAAGCTGTCCTTCTTCTTTAGCTTTGTTGGGAACATGCTGTGCACTGTGGATGGTCACGAAGGGCCCGGTAATATGGCTGGGAATACTATGGACTTGGTAACAGATCCTTTTCCTAACAATCGTGTAGCAGTGCGGTACAGAACACAAACACATTTCTAAAATGTGATTATAGGGACTGCCTGGATGGCTCAGTTGGTTAAGCGGCTGCTTTCAGCTCAGGTCATGATCCTAATGTCCTGGGATCGAGTCCCACATCGGGCTCCTTGCTCAGCAGGGAGCCTGCTTCTCCCTCTGCCTCTGCCTGCCACTCTATCTGCCTGTGCTCACTCTTGCTCTCTCTCTCTGACAAATAAATAAATAAAATCTTTAATAAAATGTGATTGTAATCTGACCTGCAGATGTGACCTGTGTACACAAAGCAGGTCAAATCCATATCAAAATGTATTTCTTTCTAAAATCCAATTTCAAAGAACAAGACAACTTGTTCTGGACCTCCCTATTCTTTGTTTGTGGGAGGTAATCAGAAAATATGCTTAAGTGTTATCCATGGATTGATATTGATTTAGGTGGTTGTCTTTCAGTATTTAGGAAGTTATTATGGAAAAAGTCCACTTTCCTCCATTGTCTGAACCCTTTATACACTCATATGTGAGCTCATGAGTATGTAGCTCCTTAGTTACAACTAATCTCTAGTAAAATGATTATTAGGTTGAAAAGGAATCCTTCTGTCATTGAAACATATTGGTGACATTTTATTTACAACTTAATGTTATTTTGTCCTCCTGTGTTACTGTTACATTTTGTGTTGAAACAGGAAGTTGAAACTCAGACAGCACAGTTTGAGTCTCAGTTTCCTGATCTGCCAGGTGGGGGTTGGATTTGATGATATCAATACTTCCTTCTAATTCCATAAAATTTCAAATGCATATCTTACTGTGGAGGTGGATCATCAGCATTGTTTGGAAAACTATTCCTGAAAATTCTGAAGCATTTTTTTTATTAAACACATAGACTTTATAACAAATGCTAATATCATTGTTGATTAATCTTCATTAAGGCATCTTAATAATTAATTTAAAAAAAAACAAGAATTTTTGGAAAAAGAAAGCAACAGTTTGTACCTTGGAGAGGTTTAGGTATTTCTTAAGCAATGATTTCATCACTATGGGAGCTCTTTCTCTTAATTATGGGCAGAATTGGGAATACCCTCAGAAGTGAATAGCCATAAGCACTGTACTCTCTTCATTTTCCTCTCAGCCATACATTGTCCACTTCCCCTTTGCTGTGTACTCTAGCAGTCATCATCTGGAAGGAACATGGTGTCTTCATGATCAAGGCAAACACTCTGTTGCTTCACCATGACCTCCTTTCTTTCCTCTCTCTGGAGGAGATGGAGAAGTGCTGTGTTGACCTTGGTTCTCACTTTTCTACTTGATCACAGACCTGATTGTCCTTGAGACACCCTATCATGTATCTGGTATTCAGCCATGTTAGCTTATTTCTTACCTTCCATTCTTGTTTAACTCTTACTTCCTTTTCTTTTTTTTTTTAAACTTTTTTTTAGATTTTATTTATTTATTTGACAGACAGAGATCACAAGTAGGCAGAGAGATTGGCAGAGAGAGAGGAAGGGAAGCAGGCTCCCTACTGAGCATAGAGCCGGATGCAGGGCTCAATCGCAGGACCCAGGGCTCAATCCCAGGACCCTGGGATCATGACCTGAGCCGAAGGCAGAGGCTTTAACCCACTGAGCCACCCAGGTGCCCCTCCTTTTCTTTTTAAATTTGTTTTATGTATTTTAGAGAGAGAGAGGACAGCGGGGAGGGGCAGAGGTAGAGGGAAAGAGAAACACAGGCAGACTCCATGCTGGCTGAGCACAGACCCAACAGTGGGGGGTGGGGAGTGGCAGGAAGGGGGGCTTGATCTCATGACCCTGAGATCAGACCTGAGCCAAAACCAAGAATCAGATGCTCAACTGACTATTACCACCCAGGCGCCCCTTAACTCTTACTTCTTAATATTGGTACCCCTTCCAAGATTCTCTTGAAAATGAGATCTCATTCAGGATGTCTATAAAATTTTCCTTGTATCTTTTCATACTTGTTTTTTTAGTGCTGTAGTTAAGCATAATTTCTATAACTTTATACTAAACAAAATTATTTAAAGGGAGCAGAACAAAGCGGTTAAGAGTTTGGGCTCTGTGACCAAAGTAACTAAGTTTGTATTTTGGCTTTGCCTCTCATGAGCTATCAGTCCAGGTCACTTAATCTGGTTTATCTCATTTTCTTACCTATAAAATGAGGTTAATATTAGTACCTATTCCATGGGATTGTTTAAAAATTTAAGAAAATTAATATATGCAAAGTGACTAAAAACAGTGCTTGATTCAAACATAGTGAAGACTCAATAAGTTCAAGCTTTTGTATTTAATTTTTATATTTTGTTTACTAGTATTAGTGAGGAAGAGTTCTTATCTCAGTTACATTATAATAACTTTTTTATAGAATTACAGTTTGTGAAGAAATTTCATACAAGAAACATCATTTGAACTTCTTAGTAATTTTCTAAAGCATTGCTGTTATTTCCATTTTACAGATTAGAAAAGTGAAGGTCAAGGAAAGTCAATGACTTTGTGCATGTTGTGGCTGGTTAGTGATAGACTGGGCTCTTTGTCCCTGATCATTTGACTCTATAGTTGTTACATTACTCCATATTGTCAAAATGTATTGCAAATAAATATATTTCTCGACAAAATGTATTCAGAGTGGGGCTCATCCTCTTCCCAGTAACTGGGCTTCCAGGATGTGGTGGATGCTCTGTCATGTGCTGGCCCTCTGCCAGTGATCAAGTCAGGCACAATCCCATTTTCACAGAGGGACAAGTACAGTTTACCAGGAAACTCCAACCCAGTGTGATACTTGTTACAATAAAGACTCTATGGGGATTATTTTTTATTTTTAAAAATGATTTTCTTTATTTGACAGAGAGAGACACAGTGAGAGAGGGAACACGAGCAGAAAGAGAGACGGAGTGGCAGGCTTCCTGCTGAGCAGGGAGGCCCGTATGGGGCTTGATCCTAGGTGATCTGAGCCAAAGGCAGACACTCAATGACTGAGCCACCCAGCCGCTGTGAGCTTTATAATAATCTTCAAAAAATGTCCCTCTGGCCAAGTTTTTCAACCCTCAATGGAAAGCTACTCAGCAATATAAACAGAATAAACTATTGATAAATGTACAAACATATAGATCTTGAAAACATATTGGTTGAAAGAAGACAGACCCAAAAGCATTCATGCTATATGATTCCCTTTATATGAAGTTTAAAGCAAGTAAAACTAATCTACAGTGACAGAAATCATGACAGTGTTTCCCTTGACAGAGGATGGAAGAGGTGTGTGTGGGAGGGCAGAGCATGGCTGGACAAGGACAGTAGGGAACTTTTCAGAATAATTGGAATTTGTATATCGGGATGAAGATGTGGGTTATATGGTATAGTTATGGTTATATGGTCATATACCCATGCCAGTTGTGACAATTCATCCAGTTACACTCAAGATCTGTGTATTTCACTACATAAATTATATTTCATTTTTTTAAATATGAAAAAATAATTTACATGATAATTAAGAAAGCTTTAGTGGTAATTATTTATTCACATTGGCAAGCTCTCAAAAGTAAATGTAAAATGGATATATACAACATACAGCATTGCCAGTGTAGTATGATAGAATATTTCTTTTCTTAAAATTTAAATTGAATTTAATTAACATACAGTATATTGTTAGTTTCAGAGGTAGAATTAGTGGTTCATCAGTTGCATATACTACCCAGTGCTCATTACTTCAGATGCCCTCCTTAATGCCAATTATCCCTTTTTCCTACCTACCTCCCCTCCAGCAAACTTTGGTTTGTTTCCTACAGTTAAGAGTCTCTATGATTTGTCTCCCTCTCTGATTTCATCTTACCTTATTTTCCCTTCCCTTCCCCTATGTTCATCTGTTTTGTTTCTTAAATTCCATATATGAGTGAAATCATCTGATATTTGTCTTTTTCTGATTGACTTATTTTGCTTAGCATAATACCCTCTAGTTCTATCCACGTTATTGCAAATGGCAAGATTTCATTCTTTTTGATGGCTGAGTAATATTCCATTGTGCATATATGTAGATAGAAAGATAGGTAGATAGATAGATACCAGTATATTTGTTATCCATTGATCTGTTCAATGAACACCTGGGCTCTTTCCATATTTTGGCTAGTATTGACATTCCTTCTATAAACATTGGGGTGCATGTACCCCTTTGGTTCACTAAGTTTGTGTCTTTTGGATAAATATGCTGGGTTGTAGGGTAGCTGCATAGAGTATTGCAAAGAATATTTCTCTTACAAGTACCACAGTGAATGGACCACCCTTACTCACATATGCTCTGAAGTACTATGAGTTATTTAAAAATAATAACAAACCTGCCATGTCTTGAGTTATTTGAGTTTACTTAGGGGGGAGCAGTTCACAAATTTTATATGGCATTTTTTTTTTTTTTTATCCCATTGCAAAGATTAAAGTTTTACAATGAAGCCAACAAGCATGGTCTTGGCACTTCATTTTTTATGTTTTTTAGAGCTGTCTACACAATAATAGCCTGTTATCTTCTCAATTTTGACAACTAGTTCTGCGATTTCTACAGAACCTGGTTCAGTTCTGTAGCAACTGCGTATATTCCACAGTAGCTTTGGGTTCTTGTTTATCCTGTGGTACTTCTAATATACTCGTACTTAAACACAATTCTTTAAACACCTTCCGTTTCAAAGCATAAATCTTTTGAAGACGAAAATGATTCTCTTTCTGTCAGGCCTGTGTGTTTAATAGCCATGACATCAAGTTCTTCATCTGTTTTTTATGTAACCAATAGACTTTCATAAGATTTACTTCCTTTTTTAATAGTGGACTTATCATAAGCAAAATAGATCAAACTGTGCCCAACACATTTTTGGATATATTATTATCTTGTTATTATTTTTAGGGTGATGATAAGTGCTAATTCAATGTGCTTCAGGATATTATACTAATAATTACGAAAATGTAGATTTTCCTGAGAAAGATACTCTTCTACATAATTTCAGGGCTATTATTTTAAATGGAACCTATTCACATTCATTTAGCTATGGCTTAATTGGATTAAATCCATGTTTGGTTTAATTCAAAAATTTTAATAACCTCTAGTGAACAAGAATAAATCTTTGGGTGAAGGGACATGATAAATAGCCTATAGGCTAAAGGCATGCTCTGGTTTGAAATGTAAATGATGAGTTGAATTACTTTGCAAGGTCTGGGGAGAAAAAAGGAACTTGGTTACTTTCTGGGGGAGAAAACTAAAATTCCTTGAATACCAGGCAGATTGATAGGTTAAATCATTTATTCTTTTACCATGGGTTTTGCTAGGCTTTGGGGATTGAAATATAAATTAGAAATCATCCTTATCCTCAACGAAGTTAATCTAGGAGATAGGAGAACAGATTATAGCAACTTAGTGTGATAATATTTTAATAGAAATACAGTGAACCTATAGAAGAGAAAGTAATCAACTCCATCCAGCATCTCTCTCTCCATGTGTTGTATTTTATGCTTGAGGGGACAGAAAGTAGAAGATCCTGGAGTTGGATCCAGGCTGTGAGTATAGTTCTGCCAGTTTAAACAAGGAGGGAAAGAATTTTCCAGGCTGAATGAGCAGCATATACCAAGGAAATGTGCTCTTGGGGTAACCCTTAGGCCTTTTAAAGACATGATGAGAACAAGAGTACAGAGTTGGAAAGTTGGGAGAGACAGCCAGGGACCAGATCACATAAGGGCTTTAACTTTACTCTGTGTGGAAGGTCTTCTGTACTGCCAGGTACCACACTGGGCACTGGATTTTTATTGGTGATCAATGCAGCTTGAGAGTGGGGAGCTTGCCATCAGAAGAAGCATGAGATAATATTTGAATATGCAATAACAGGCTGGTTAAGGATTATGAAGAAAAAGAAATTGGCTCCTGCTTCGTAGATCCTGGCCTTGTAAATCTCTCTTTGGAGACAACATTTGAATTGAGGTCTGAAGGATGAGAAATAATCATTTGGATATGGGTAGTGAAAACTAGTATGTGTGAAGGACAAGAGGTGGAGATAGCTGCTTGATAAACTTTCCAGCCAAGCTGGAGTGTGGTAGATTCATGGAGAATGAAAGTGGTTAAGATGGGAGAGAGCTGGTCCATGGGGCTTGATGGCCTTGGTAGAGAAGTTGGATTTCATTTAAGGCCCAGTGGGGACTGTGGGAGGGGCCGTAGGTAGAGTGACACTCTTGATTTTTGTTTCAGAAAGATTGTAAAGGATAGATTGGGAGGTATAAGAGTAGGCATAGGAAGGCCATTTAAGAAGTTGTTATATGTAGTAGGCGGAGAGATGGCAGGGACAATGAAGACAGGATTTCTGATGGATTAAGTGTAGGTGGAAGAAGAGGAGGAAAGACAGATACCAAAGGAGAACAATACAGGCTCTTGTCTTGAAATTATGTCATTCACTGAGATGGGGGAATTGGTGAGTGAGGATACTGGAAGATGGGGAGATCATTTTGGAAACTTTGGTTTGAGGTCCCCATGAAACATCAAAGGAGAGAGGGGTACTATGTATAATATGAGTCTGTAAGTCAAAGGTGTGGTTGCCATAGAGATAAAAGTTTGAAAACATTAAGCTATGTGGACGGAGATTAAATCACCCAAGGATGTCATGAAGGGAGAGTCCGTGGGGCACAGAGTCCTTCGAGGTCAAGCAAAGGAGCTGGAAGTTTTAAGGAGCCCAGAAAGAGGAGCTCGGGTGGTAGGAATTAAACCAGGATTGGATGGCACAATAGAACACCAAGAGAGAAGAGGTTTTCAAGAGGAGGCTGGGGGAGTGGGTGATTATGTTTAACAAGAGGAAGACAAAGCATAGAGTATTATATATTTTGCTGGAGCGTTTGTTTGTTTTTTCTTCAGCTGTGAATGGGGAAGCATCGGAGAGTTTCATGCAGAGGACTGACCTGACTAGAAGTGTATTTTAGAAAGATCACGATGTGGGCTGTGTGAACACTGAA
This sequence comes from Lontra canadensis, assembly GCF_010015895.1. Classification (NCBI taxonomy): domain Eukaryota; kingdom Metazoa; phylum Chordata; class Mammalia; order Carnivora; family Mustelidae; genus Lontra; species Lontra canadensis. The sequence continues at coordinate 24,624 of NW_022631454.1, forward strand.
TTTAGTTTAGAGGAACAGAAATCTGTTCATCCTTTCTGCTTTCTAACCTGTTAAATTGCCTTCTCTTAAAGTAAATTGACAGCAGCACATGTAGTGGTTTTGGGAGATGGGGGACTTTGGGTTTTAACAGAACTGGATCCAAGTTATTTTCTATTGTCAGCCCCAGGACCTGAGACAGTTGCTTAACTTCTGTCAACTTTGGTTTCCTTATGTGCAATTTGAGGATAAAATATAATACCCCCCCCCACAGAGGGTTATGAGGTTGAATGTATCATACAGATAAGCCCCTGATAGTATCACTTATTATTATTATCATTGATACTGTATTTGTAAGCATGTGTATGCCTTTTATAAAGCTTACATCTCTGTAAAGCATTGCACTTTGCCCTTCCCTTGTGGTAGTATTTTAACATTATCCTTCAACAACCATGTCTTTAACCTTCTATCCAGGTATAAATGCAGTAATTCTAATCTCTCTGGGAGAATTTCCAAATTGTAGTGAGCACCTGGCTGTGCACAATTTAAAGCACCCTTTCTCTGATAGAACACATGTTTATATTTGTTCACACTTCAACATTTTATCCCCAGTTCTTACAGTTTTTCATTTCTCAGTCTTTGTGTGCTTTTATAGCAGTTGGGGTGTTAGAACCCTGGCTGATGCAGACATTACCAGGGTGTGGGTAATTGTTCCAAGGGCAAAAGTCAAAGAGAACACATGTCCTAAGTCATTGAGGAAACTGGCAGCGACTCAACCTGGTACAGAATAAAAAAACCTGAGAGGCGTGTAGCCCCTTGTGTATTTAAGGAATAATGGAAGCTGGCAAATGCCTACTAAGTAAAACAAAAACAAAACAAAAACAACTAACAAACATCTTCCTCACTTTTTAAGAAGATTTTATTCATTTGAGAGTGAAAGAGCAAGAGCAGGGGGAAAGGAAGGGCGGAGGGGAGCAGGGGAGAGGGGGAAGTAGACTCCTCACTATTGAGAGGGGAGCCTGAAGCAGGGCTCAATCATAGGACCCTGTGATCATGACCTGAGCCAAAGACAGATTCTTAACCAAATGAGCCACTCAGGTGCCTCTTTACCATGACTTTCATGTTTACCTAAATGATAGAAACAAATCCTGTAACTGCATGTGGTCACAGAATTTGTAAAGACTCTTACCTCCTTTCAGAGTTAGCTTACTTGGGAGGTAGAGGGAGGGAAATACAGACATGTTTGAGGATGATATGTATCTGCACAGTATTTTGTCTTAAAATTTGTTAATAATTTGTCAATAATGGGACACTTGGGTGGATCAGTGGGTTAAGCCTCTGCCTTCGGCTCAGGTCATGATCTCAGGGTCCTGGGATTGAGCCCCACATCAGGCTCTCTGCACAGCGGGGAGCCTGCTTCCTCCTCTCTCTCTGTCTTCTTCTCTGCCTACTTGTGATCTCTGACAAATAAATAAATAAAATCTTTTAAAAATAATAATTTTTTCAATAATGTGTCATTATTTTACAAAAGAAATCACTTTATTCTAAGATTAATAATGAGAATATTTATTCTCTAATACTCTACAAATAGCTCAGTGTTTTGATTATTGAATATCTGGCACATCTATAAGGAAACATAATGTTATTAATGAACAAATAGTAATAAATGTAAACTATGAAAATAGAAGTAGTCATAGAAATTTCTTTTAAAATGAAATATTCATAATTGGTATTTTAAGTTCTTAAAATAACAATGTCAATATTTAAAATATCTTACTCAAGATTAACTCATCATTTGAAATTGATTTCAAACTTAATTCAAATAACATCTCAAGTGTCCATAGGATTCATTACAAATATATTAGTAAAGGTATTAAAATAGTAGCTTTGGCTGCAACCCAAAGATGATAGATATCAAATTTTTAAAAGAAATACTGGAAAGTTGTTTTAGGGACTGGGCATTAAGAAGAGGATTCATAAAGACAAAAAAAATTTTTTTAATTATTTATTTGTTAGAGAGAGAAGAGCACAAACAGGGGGAGCTGCAGAGGGAGATGGAAAAGCAGGCTCCCTGACATCATGACCTAAGCAGACTGAGCCTCCCAGGCATCCCCATGAAGACAATTTTTTTGAGGAGTGGTATTCTTCAGATGCCTTTCCCACCACCTTGACTAAGCCAATCAGGGAAGAAACTTTCAGGGGACCACCTTTAGAGCTTTGCATGTTTTCAGAAGTTGAGGGAATCTAGTGGAAAGGTGTCTTTACGGAGAGAGGAATAGGCCTACTTGCTGTTTATTATGAAGTCGAGGAAAGAAGAGGTAACTGCATAGACATTGACTTCCCCTCCATTTGTGCTTCCTGAGACAAAATATGGGCCATTTATAAGAGAGAGCTGAGGCCCTTTTGGGCTATATTTAATTTGCTGCCAGGAGAAAGGAGCAAGCCTCACCAGAAGTCACTCTGGATTCTTAGGGGCTGTGGAAGGAGTAAGTGATGGGTGGGAGAGATTATAACATCTCCATAAAGTAGAGCAGGTGACAGGTTCCAAGACAGGGAGAGGGAGGGAGAGAGAGAGAGAGCAAGCTGTCTGTAAACAGTAGCCAAACCTGGACAACATGAAGTCAGCTATCAGCTGTATCCATTAAGAATTGTCTTAGTCCCATTTTCCTTAACTCCAACCTGGTGGTTTGGAAAATTTATCTCTCCATTGGAGGAACTGAGGAATCAAAAGATCTCAAAAAGGGAAGGAAGGGACAGACCATCTCCTTTTCTGTTGGGTGCTGGTCTGTAGCCAATCCTGGCTAGAAGAGTGAGGTACTTATAACTGGATCCTTTTAACTAGGGCTAATATATTTAACTGAGCACTCTAATTTCTGAGTTGGGACTGTATTTGGTGACTTAAAGTGACGGTAAGTCATCATATTATTCAGTAGGAAAGTAATTGGACTGCTTGAGTTGTCACGTAAGGGCAGATAACTTTGCCCTTAATAAATTTTAAATAAAGGTACGGTGGAAGGTGAAATAAAGGCATTTTGTCACTATGCTATGTGAGTCTTAAGTGGATCCAGAGACGTAAATCCATACACCACTGAGTGTGTGCGCTGTGTAGTGTGTATGTATTTTCACTTCAAGAAATTCACCAAGAAATTCCTCATTTAAATACTGACATTTTATAATTAACCAATAAATATGGCATATTCTCTTACCGGTGATGAGTACATTGTTTTTCCCTGTCCAAATAAAAAACTGGAGTGAGGAATTTCAGTGTATCTAGAATCCTGCCTCAAAAGCAATGCTATCTGTTGTGAAAAGGCTACTTTAAGAAACTTGACACAAGGACACTCAATTGTCATGGGGCTGACAATTGTCATTGTTCTATTTTTATAATAAGTTGGTTTTCAGAATATATCATTGTGTGGACAAGGAGAACAAGACAAAGAAGAGCCTACATATGATCTTTCTTTCAGCTCATTTTGTGTTCTCTGATTATATGTCAAGTAAAAGAATTATCTGGTAATTTTAGCTATCGAGAACTTTACGATATTGTGTCACAAAAGAATCTGGCCTTAACTAAAAATTTCCCAGCTAGTTTTATTGAAAACAATGAAAACGTCATATAGAAGGTTAGTATGTGTTCCAAATTTGCCAAAGAGCTTTTATATTAGACATATATATCAATGTAAAATATAAATTAATATATTAATATTAAAATATATCAATATAAAGTAAAATAAATAAATAAAAAACATACAAAATATGTTTTATCAGAAAGAGTTTTTATGTATTTTATATATTTAATTTATTCATATAGTCAAATATGTGGCAAATTTTGTTAAATAATATCTTTACTTAGCAAAGGAATGGCCAGGACTCAGAAAGCTTGGTATTTTATATGTCATCAAAGTTAGTGATTTGTTTTATTCCTAACAAGGTTAAGGATAATAAGATCATGTTTCCCTTGATCTTGAAATTTCAGCTCTTGTTAAACTCTCACTTCCTAGCATTTATACCTTGTTCTGGTATAGTGGTATTTTGTATTTAACACAACAGACGTTACAATTAGTAGGCTATGTCTTTTTCCTCCTTTATTACAGGATACAGTGTTCTAAATGAAAACAGGGAACCTATCAAGAGTAACTGTTTAAATCTGTTGTGACTACGACAATTCTGTGTTTTAGGGTGTCTGTATTTTATTGCTATAAAAATACCTGAATGTATCTGTGAGAGGGAAATTTGCAGTGATCAGATTTTGAGAGGGAAATTTGCAGTGATCAGATTTTTGTATCACAAAAAATTGTGATACACACAATTAACAATTTGTGTGAAATTTCATGAATGGTTTCATTAGCAACAATTAAATATCATATTTATACGAAAGAGTGGTCTAGTAGGAAGCACATCTGAGTATTTAGTCTTATTAGAGCAAATGAGTGATAATTTCAGTTCAGTGGATCTGATCTTTGAATTCTGAGAGGTGGGTTTATTGGCTGTGTGCCTTTTGCAGACTAATGTCTCTGCATCTTTTTTTTTTTTTTAACCTGTAAAATGAGAATAACTACATCTCAGAATTATTATTAGAATCAGAAAGAGAGAATGAAGAGATCTTGGGACAGACAATACCTGGCCTATAATAAGTGACTGCAAAATTATTGTTCTTACAATCATTATTATAAATAACAGCATTATAAATAAATGTTATCAAACCTAATTAAGCCTCATATTCTTCCCCTCTTACCTCCCTGCCTATGTCCCAGAATTGTAGACAGTAAAATAAAGTGAGACATAGAATATACATAGTAAATTTTCTAGTGGCCATACAAATGCAAAGTGCTATCATTCTTTATTATTAAGAATATAATTTTATATTGAAAAATAAAACCAATTAAAATGATGGTTTCCAAAGTTTTGGATTGATGTTTTAGCTAATTGATATTAAAAAAACCTAAAAATTAAAATGGGAGATCTTAATTTATAGTATTTCAGGTTTTAATTTATAATTTTACTCAGGCTAATATGCCCTAAAAATATTTATATTAAACTGCCCATGCCTCAGATCATAGCCAGGACTTAGTTTGGAAGAGCGATGTGTACCAAAACTTACATTTAACTTTACATTTAATGTTTAGTCTTTTAAAAACCTCCAAGCAACTCATTTTGGTTCTATTCAGTCCTGGGCCTTATCCAGGTAATTATTTCCCACATGGTCAAATGTTCAAAGTGAAGTCTGGTTATCAGAATCTTGAAATTCTATCATTGAGTCTAGGAGGAAAACAATGATTATTAAAATCAAAGCTTGATGTTAGGACAGAGCCTTAACCTATTAACTTTTCACTTCAGTAATCAGTTTGCTTCTTGGGTATTTTAAGAATTCTATCATCAGCCTTCATTTAGTATTTCTGAATAAAATTAAAGATAAGAATGTGAGTGATTTACTGATATTTTCTTGAAAATCCTTTGGCTTTGGAGCTGAGTGTTCTATTACTAAGTTTACTAAAGCTTGTTGGTCAGACTTATTTTTATTTTATTTTTATTTTTTAACGATTCTATTTGTTTATTTGATAGAGAGAGCCCTGGTGCGTGCACGGGGGTGGGGCAGAGGGAGAGGGAGAAGGAGACTCCCTGCTGAGCAGGAAGTCAAGAAGCAGAACTTCATCCCAAGACCACAGGATCATGACCTGAGCCAAAGGCAGGCGCTTAACCCGCTGAGCCAGAGTTATTTTTAGTAAATAAATTAAACTAACATGAGGAGTGTCCCATAAAAATGGAGTTACCCTGGTGTGAAACCATGTCACTAACATAAAATAGACTTCAAATTTAAGCCTGTAATTCATATTATAGCTTCATCAAGCCATGCTAAAGAAGAATGCCCATTAATAAAATGAATCTACAGTGTTTCTCTATCTATCTGCTTACCTTAAAAATGACCAGTGGTAAATGATAGGATTATTTCCATGTTATGCCTATAGTACAAGTGTATCTGAAGCACAGGTTTACAAAGAAATGATAATAAAAGAATTAGTAAGGTATAAGAATTCTCTTGTGTTCCTTGGAAAGTAGAAGAAAAATCCATTTTTGGAAAGGGCAAATACTGCTAGGTAAATTCCTTTCCCCCCTTCCAGAAGAGCCTTCAAGAGAGTTCTATTTATTTAAGAAGACTGAACTTGACTAATTTAAAATGTTGATGTGGAAGGAGTACATATTCTCTAATTTTGAAAAGGATTTGTGCCTTTCGCCTATCTCTAATAAGGTAACAGATGTAGTGTTAATTTAGTTGAGTTATACTTTCTCTATGAGTTTGCTAACAGAACTTGACATAAAAGCCTTTGTGAAGAAGCTTGATTGGTTTGGTTGCCATGGCAACACCATTGAATGGAAGAATGATTTCCTTTAGGAACCTTTCCTAAATGCTGTTTTGTACCCTATAACGAAATCACTGGCTTGCCATCCCTTGTGAGGAGGTGAGAAGAGATCACTTCAAGGGTCACTGTGGTGTCTTACGTTTATAGATTATCCTCAGCAATCAGAAGACTGCTTGGCCCAACTCACTCTTTCCATAGCTGAACCAATTCTGCTCTTCAGTGTGCCGTGATAATAGGAGACTTGCACAGACCTTTACATCTTGAAAAATGCAAGGGAAAAACTGGTTGTAGACCAACAATCATATTCTGTTAAGTGCATTTCCTAAAGCAAACATCTGTCATGGATTTTTAATTCCCTGCTTATCTTTGTTTGAAATTCTGCAATTTATCAATAATTTGTCCTGTGAGTGTTGTTACTGTTTTGCGGAGACAAAAGGGTTTAACCAACAAATAGGTCAGCAGGGGCTTCATTTAAAATCTTTAGTGGCGGTTTGGTATTCTGGAATTACTATAAACCCTAAGGCTTACATTTGAGATTTCCTTTGTTATGGGGTAGATGTCTGCTCCATTAGCACAGCAATTGTGTACAAAAATGCATCGAATCAGTCAAGTACCACCATAGGGTGTTTTCCAGTGGTTAAAACAGGCTAATGGTTATTTCACTTGTACATTCAATAATAACAGCAGTCGCCTATTATAACTATTTTTCTAATCAGCCACATGTTTGTAATTTTTCATTTTCACCCCTTGGTTTAGGTCCTTGGAATCAGATACTCCAAAATAGATTTACTAGCTATAACTGAAGAATTGTGTCAACATTTTGATGCCAGTAATACAGTGACTCAAAAGTTGTTTAGAAATAATTTTGTGCAGGGAGTGGGGGGGAAACATAACCTCATACTGATATGAATTATTTTAGACTGTATCACATAGCTTCTAACTTTTTCATCACATGATTGATAACAAAATTCACATACAGTGCTATGAGGTGATTCAATTAGAGTTATTATTTAATTTTTATGAGTAAATGTTAGAATTTAATTTTTGTATTGACTTCTGGTTGCTCGTTTTCAGTTTTCAAACCAATTCTCTTAGCTATCTGGAGTGCCCATGACTATTAAGCTATTGAAAAAGACTGGATCATATTTTGATCACCTCAAATATTTATTATTGTGTATCTTGGATTGTGTGGATTATCTGGGAAAATAGATATTTCAGTAGCAAGTCATTTTCTGTGATTAAAGGTAAGCCAGTTAAGTTTATGACTGTAGAAGTTGCAGAAACAAGGTTTAAGACTGAGATACAAATTGTATTAGATGTGGAGTTTTCAAATGAGTAGTTCACTCTCACTTCTTTACACACTGTTCTCTCATTGCCCCTTCCCTCAATACAAACGAAGAGAAAATTGAAAGAAAAGCCAAATTCTATAAAGTGATAGCTCCTTTAAATGTGAGATATGGCAATTCTTATACACCACAGAATGGAGCCATGGGATAGCTGAGACACATATACCTGTATTTAAGAAAAGAATTTATTGAAGAGGAAGATGAATTGACACATTTACTCTAAGTTATTGTCTACTGAGATGAGCCCTGTCCCCGGAAGACTGTATAGATGCACAAGAAAATAGAACTTTAAATTCAATGATGGAAGCTTTCTCCCCTATTAAGGTTGAGAATTTATCTTCTAAAGTGTCTTTATTATTTTTGTAGACTCAGTATATTCTCTTCCTAGTTGTATAATCTATTCTATGTCTGTGTGTGTATATATGTCTGTGTGTATATATGTATGGACACCATTATACACCTAGTTGTATAATCTATTCTATGTGTATATATGTATGGACACCATTCTTCCAGTTAAGAACTTCTTGTCTTAGTCTTTATTATTTATGTTTACTTGGACCATTGTATACTCTGTGCCACAGTTGGTTTTGTGGTTTTTTTTTAATTAATTAATTTGACAGATAGAGATCACAAGTAGGCAGAGAGGCAGGCAGAGACAGAGAGAGGAGGAAGCAGACTCCCTGCTGAGCAGAGAGCCAGATGCGGGGCTCGATCCCAGAACCCTGAGATCATGACCTGAGCCGAAGGCAGAGGCTTTAACCCGCTGAGCCACCCAGGCACCCTGGTTTTGTGTTTTCTAAACCCATGCACTTGAATGTCCCTGTCCTTAGATGTCTGCTTTCTGTTTTCACTCACAGTTTCAAAGTGTTTTGCCTAAGTTCTGCCCTGTAGGATTCCCTTCCCAGGTATTTCTTCTTTCTTTGCTGCCTTTGGTACTGTTAACCTCACTCTTTCTGGGATATTCTTATTGGCTTCAGTTCCAGGTGGTCAGCCTCCCTGGTTCTTCTGGTTCCCTGAACATTCCTTCTTTGGCTTCATCCTTATCTTCCCACCTTCATCTCTTTTCTCCACTTCAGGTAGTTCTCACGCAAGACATTTCCATACAGTCTTGGCCCTCTGCACTCACTCATCTTGTACAGTGCTTCTCCATTTACTCCCTATAAAATTGCCACATGTGCAGAGGATGCCCTGGTCCATATTTTTTTATTTTAACTCTGACTGAATTGGAGGCATTAACTCTTGAGTTTCAGGACAGATTGCCTTGATTTTTTTTTTTTTTTTGACCTGCATAAAGCCCATTTTGCATGTATGTTGTTTATTTTCAGTTCTAAATCAGTAAATTTTTATTGAATATCTGTTATTTGTCAGGTGATGTGCTTAAGGAACACAAAGGTGCATCATCTGTGGTTCATGTATGAGCAATTGAGAGAGCAAACAGATAAATAAATCTGATTACACTATAGTATTTTGATACAATGTAAATGCATCTAAGAGAAGTAACTAACTCAGACTGAGAGAGGGAGGAAAAAAGATGGACCAGGATCAAGGAAGTGTTTCAGACAAAGTGTTAACGCTTACTGTAATAGTCAACGCTCTCTGTTGTCATTTTCTTTTTAATGAACTTCCTCAATAAGTGGATCATTTCTGTAATGTTAGAAACCAGAACTTGTCTTGTTTAACAAAGTATCCCTGGAACTCAGCACTGCCTCATAGCTTGTGTACTGAAAATGATGGGAGAAGGAGTAGCATATGTTGTACTTGTTTCCTGAAAGGGATTCTGTTTGTAGTTTCTTTTTGAAACATTTGAGGCCATTTTGAATTCTGATTTTGTATTCCTCAACAGCTGGTGACTCCCTGCTGCCTCCTTCTCTTCCTTCCCTCAACCCTTCTTTCTAGTCTGGCCTTATGTGTGGATTTAATAATGGTGCTAATTATTCCACATCCCAGGTCATTAATGAAAAACGTCCACCAGAGCGCTGTCTAGAATTGACCAAAGTGGACCCCATTTGCTATGGTGTCTCTAAAGCTGACACTTTTCCATCGATAGATCCTTGCCAGGTATGACCTTCCTGCCATTTCATAACCATGCAGTGTGGATCCTATTTTCTCAGTTTATTGATGATTATGTCATGAGGAACAGAATCAAAAGCTTTGCTAAAATCCAAATATAAATTGTCTCTTGCTTCTTCCCCTTGATCTACTGGACTTGTCACTTCATCAGAGGAGATTAGATTATTTTGACAGGACGGGGTCTGTTCCATGCTCTCTTAGTTATTAGTCAATACTCTTTTTTCTTGAAGATGTGCACAATTAGATTTTTTAACCATGTTTCTGAGGTAATTCCATGATCATAACTTTTTTTGTGAAGTTTTGTGTATCTTATTAGCTTCTATGCTCCCTGTAGTCCTCCCAAATGTTTTCAATGTGTATCATCTCTAACTGTGGTTGGAAGTCAACATGGACTAAAGATGGGAAGATTAGAATGAAGTTGGTTGAAAAGACTCTGATCAAATGTTTTCCATCCTCTGCCCCTCTTGGTTGCTCATTTTTAGAGAGTTACACATGTACCTTTCAGAATATATTAGGGCATTTTATCATTAAATATGATATAGGAGTACAAATAATATGTAGGAACTAATGGACATAAGTTACCAAAGCAGAGTTTAAAAAATGTTTTCAAAATAATTACACAGAAATTTTACCCAACTGTTTCTAGTTCTATAAATGATGATTTTGCCCAAGAATGATGACTTAGTTTTCTCTGATAATCTACTTATATACATTCTATTTATATTTTTAAAGAAATTTACATATATATGGGTGTACATTATACATATATGTGTATATTATATATATAATTGCCAGAATATATATATATATATGTGTGTGTGTGTGTGTGTATATATATATGTATAAAATATACATTGCCAGCAATAATATAGCAAGTCAGTAACATAGGGCACATTTTTGTACTTTGTACATTCTTGTCCTTTGTATAAGTATGAAAGTGTGTTGGGCATTCTTTCATTCTGTATTGGGCTTTCTCTAATGAGTACTTAGTTTTTCTGTTATGCTTATACCATATGTAGATAGTAGGATAGAAATGTTCAACAGTTCTGCTATTTAAGTTGAAGTACCCACTCAGTTAGTATAAGCAAATCCTCTATTTTTATGGAATGTTCTGGAATCCTTCCACCTATATTGATCTCTCTAAAACTTCCCTATGGAGACCTGTCACTCAGGCCTCCTTCAGGTCCTAGCCATGCCAGCTGTCTTTCAAGGGAAAGTCTGAGAGTCTCAGAGAAAGGTACAAATACCAAGATAGACTCTGTTTGGGAAAGACAGTGAATTCTAGGTCACATATAAAGAAAATTCAGTTTCAGTATGGTAAAACTGAATTATGATTTTTTTATTTTGTTTTTCTGGGCACACAGATAATTTTTCTAAACTATTTTTATTAATATAAAAAGTATATATGTTGAGATCATATGATCTTAACAGTGGAGACAGTGGAGGCAAGAATGTTCATCTCTGTCAGTGATTAAAGTTTTTGATTAACATCAGTGACTAACTCCTCTGGGGCACGAGTGGAGAAATGATTGCTTTGTTTCTTGGTGACCTTAGGACTGTTTCTCCTGATTGAGTTTGGGTTATACTTGTAACTAATAGAGCTCTATTAAAAATTAAATTATATTTGTTTTTTCAGTCCCACAAACAATAATGGGCCTTTTTGTGAACTAATTCAGTCAGTAGATTTTTATTGAACACCTGTCTTAAACTAGATTCAAGGAATAATGAACAGGGGACAGAGTCTCTCCTCAGGGTACTCAAACCGGAGGGGACTGATACCCTAAATACCCCATGAATGATGCAGTTCAGTGGTGTAAATGCTGACATTGTGGTGGGTGGTGGAGCTTCACTCTGAAGGGCTTTGCTCTGGGAGGTAGGTAGGGAAGGTATTCCTCAAGATGAAAAGCACATGGAGTCCATAAGCCAAATCAGGCCTGTGCCCATTAATCCTTGACCTGCACTATACGTTCGATGTTATTCGTTGCTATAGTAGTTGGTTTTGGTGCCGTAAGTCACATCCCCTCGGTTACCTCTAATTTCAGTCACAGCTGTGATTCCATGAATGCTGACTGCAGCCCACCTCAGGCACAGTTGTTGCCTTTGTCAGGGCTTTCTCTCAAACTGAGGAAGCCGCTCAGCACTTTGGCAGGTGTAATTGGAAAGTGTAGTAACACTTAACCAGTAAAGGACAGGGTCTGGAGAATTCATGCCCCTACTTTCCATCATCCAAAGGGAGGATTCTTGGAGCCATTCTGTGACATGTCCCTGAGGCCCATGGGACATCACTAGAACCCCTTTGGTTGGTTGCAATGCCTTCTATGCCTTACTTCCCTTGCTCCTGTCTCTTGGAATCATTTCCCAAATAAACTACTTGCAAGTCTTTATCTAAAGCTCATATTTTATGGGAATCCTAAATAAAAACAGTTGCCAAAATTTAAGAATTTAAGGATGGCAAATAAAAATTTAGACTTCCACTTCTCTTGAAACTCTGAAGACCTGGTAACCCTGAGAGCAGGTTCCCTTTGGCAACAGTCAGCTGGAGCTGAGAGGGACTGTTAATTACAATGAGATAATCTGAGCTGATCAAACTACCATAATCCTCATCCAGTCTGGGTCCCTCTTTAAAATACCTCTGAAGCTCTGGAAGCATGGGGAACTTGAGATCCAGTTCAGCACTTAAAGTGAGTCTTTTAAAACTAGGCAGGACTTGGCCAGTCAAGAAGAAGTGTATCAATATTGCAAAGATAACTTCACATCAAAGCCCAGGAAATGGGTATGTTATTTATATATTGGCAGTACTCTGTGTTTGTGTGTGTGCTCTTGTACACGAGCACACAAAGTAGTTTCCCTCTTCCTTTCCATGCTGCAGCAAAGGATATAGTCATTCAGTAGAGTTATTCAATTCTGGCTTTCCATCAATTACAAAAAATACATGAATATCAACACTGATTAATTGGATCATTATACAAACAACCCTACAGTAATAGGTACCCATTGTGTGGTAGTAAGGCATATGTGTGTCATACCCATTAGGAGAGCACTTGGGGCCCAGAGGACTGATGAATTGGCCCACATTGTCTTACTACTACACAGCTGTCATAGCAGTTCTGATAGCTGGTGATAGTTCTACAAGAGCATGTCAAATTGGTGCTTATCTGTTATGACATCTGTTGATGGAAACTCCCTTTTAGGTTTGATCCAGACAATGACCTTGATATTCTTCGTGTAGAATAAAGGCCCAGAATTATTGTTTCAAGAAGGAGAGACTTGTAGTTTGTGTCTCACACCTGTCATATCAAATTATCAGGCTGAAACTGATAATAAAATGAACACTGCTTCTCAACAGTGCTTTATCTGTTGGATTTGTACACACATTAATCTTTCATCTAGCTCTCTTATAGAAATCCATTGAGATAATGTGTAGTCACCACCCAGACTTTCAGATATGTGCACAGGGTCTCTGCCAGACTTTCAGATATGTGCACAGGGTCTCTGGCTGCAGAGAGTAACATCTGTTTCACAAGGAGATCCTTGAGAAATGAATCTTTAAGTCTAAAAAGTGGGAAAATACCAGTGGTTGAACTGAGAGTTTAAAAGAACTTGAAGAAAGTATAAACGGAGGGAAGACCAACCTTTGAGAGAGATGGTCATAATTGGGTTACTGACTTTTAAGACTCAGGAAGTCACTAAATCTCTGGGATCTGCAGTATCCTTACCTGTAAGATTGAGATGCTAATACCTGGTTATCTCATATTGTACATGAAGGATTATAGGACATCTGGAAACATTTTTTGGTGGGGGGGGTTGGTAAAGACTCTGATGAAGGGAGGGAGCAGGAGCAGGACTATGGTTGCTTTGGGTTAGTTTGCAGAACATTTCCCTTTCATTCAAGAAACCCTTTTCCAGCTGTATGGAGGCATCCTTTACTGGACTCTTTTATACTTCCAAATCCCAAATTAGTTAGAGATGTGGGCAGGATGTTGGTGAGAAAAAAAGGCAAAACCAGATGATGTTGTTGGGTTTAAAGTCGTATCCAAGATGAAGAGCAGAGGGAAAGCAATTGGGCGCTTTTACCATTTCCTGCAGAATGTGTGTTTTGCAGAAATAGGCCGATTTTCATTTTTGTAGAGCAAATGTGTCCCCAAGCACTGTTTGAAATTTAGGTTTCAAAGTTATATAGAACTTTGTATACTAGAGTGTGCTAGAATGCTTACTAGGATGGAGCGTCCATTTAGATCAGTATGCCTGGTTACATGCCCACAGTATTCTTGCCCACTTCCATTGTATATTGTACTGAGGGAGGTGCTCCTCTAAGGTAAAATGGAAGGATTGTGGTTATGAAACAAAATTCAACAAAGTAGTAGACCACGCCTGTTGGCATTATAGGAAGATCAGGTTCTGAAGGTTTATTGTGAACAATTTTTCATGTTATCTTCTGTAAGCTTATTTAAAAGGGAAAGAATAAAGATAAGAGGTGAGCCCTAACCAAATCCATATTAAAAGGAAGAAATCCTTTTAAAGAAACCATTCAAAATTCATTAACCATTTTGAAATAAAATTTCCCCCACAAAAACCTAGCGAAATGTTCTAAATAATAGTTCAGTTATCTCCTAATGTGTAGTTGCTTTGTTTGTGTGATTACAGTGATTATAGTGTTCATTAGTAGTGACTAGGTAGGTGCGATGGTTCATATCTTCAAATAAACTATAGTCTCTGAGTGCTCACAGCTTCTATTTTCATCTTTAAAACCTCACTTCCCACTTACTTCGATGTCAGCTCTTTCCTTAACATAAATATTTTTGTCACTGTAATTGTGATAGAACAAAGGCAATTCATGGGTGCGCCTGCATTTTAGTTGTCCTAGTTACTCCTGTGACAGAATTAGGTTTTTATTTCCATCGACTAAGTTATATCAGTGCAAATATATTTCTGGCACCATTATAGTAAATCTCAGTTCAGTAGCCAAAAGGAGGGAGCATGTTTGAATACTTAATTTAAGCAAAGTGGTTTTTAAAATATGTTTTTAAGAGTAATCCAAATATCTCTTATATCAAAATGCTTTTAATCAGATGGAATGGAATGCATAAATGTCTGAATAGAATCTCTATGCCTTAGTTACAGAGGAGCGATCATATCATCTCTGAAGCCAGCCAAAGTGCTGCATTAAAATACTGATTGCATTAAACATATAGAGTTAATTTCAGGAAGGCTTTGTCATTACTTGTCTGATGTTTGCAGGGAATCTCAGAGCATGCACTCTTTAAAATCCATGACTCATAGCAGTTACAGTACCAAAAGAGAAAATGATTTTGTTTAAGTGTGGCAGGTACTATTTAAATATCTAGAAATTCTCTCATGAGAGGTAGGTTTAAGTCTGTACATTACACATGAACATAGGTTCTGTGTTTTACAAAAATTACATGTTTGTAGTTTGAATTTTAAAACTAGCTTGCTGATGGAATTGTCAGCATTTTATGAATCTTTGAAAATAAAAGTGTGATACTTATGTGCACATTAAAATGGTCCAATTAGCTCCTAAGGTACCAAAAAAAAGTACATGCAGTCATAACATTGATATCCAAAAGATTTTCCTTCCCTGTCTCTATCTGTTAATATTTCTGTTATTTTAAATTAGAATTGAGTTTATAGTCATTTTCCAAAATTGTATGAAGGTGACTTGCATAAGATTTTCATTTCTGATACGAGGGTTGGATTACTTTGATATTTATGCTGCCTTCAAGAACATGCAGTTTTAGAGAGAGACCACAAGTCCTGAACTTATAGGAATTTTAAACCCAGTTCTGTCTTGTACAGTGGACTTGAGCTGGCCAATTTTTCTGAGCTGTAGTATTGGTTTGGATTATACCAGCATCAACCAATTACTGCAAAATGGGACTAGGCCCAGAAGGAAGGTGATCTTTACTCATTTTCTCACACTCTTCTTACTTTTTCAGATAATGTCTGTAGCATGCAGTATCTGTAGAATGCATGACTTTGATCTGATGAGCACAAGTCTCATTAAATGAACAGAGAAGTCCCATGGAACTTTCAACCAATAGGGTAGTATAGTTCCTTTGGAGTCTCCCTTTCTTTACCTTCTGTTATACAAAACCAGAAAATGCATCTCTAATTGGATAATAGTTGGCAGGATTCCCTTTCACATTTAGAAGGCTCAGGATGTTAGAATATTGGGAAGAGTGAAAACATCACAGCCTATTTTTGTAGGCTTACCTGTCTTCTTTACTAGCCTTTGAGCTACCTGTGGCCAAGGATCATGTCACAGTCACTCTTATTTCTCCAGGTCGCTGCCACATAGCTACCACACCAGGTGTATGACATGAGAAAGAAGTAGGAGGCGTAGAGTATATTTTGATTCAGAGAAAGTTTATGCCACATGTTTGTCTCCAGTCAGGATAGCTGGTTTTAACGTGCCCAGCTTTTAAGCATTAGGAAGAAAAATACTAAAAGAACAAACATTTAGAGTATGCCTTAGAATATCTTTTCGCAATAAGTGGGTTTTTGACATGGCTTTCTGATGAGGCTTTTTTCTCCTTTTTCTGCCAAGAAAGTTAGTATGAACAGGCCTAACAATAATTATTTTGTAACTTTGATGATATAAATGTAGATGTAAAGAAGTCAGAGGTTAAAAGTAAAATGTTATAAGATGTAATTATTAACAGGATTTGGAAAGAGTAGGTTATTGAAAAGAATGTCAAAAAATCTTCCAGGTGAATTTGATCTCCTCATTGGCAAAACTAATTCCATTTGATTTTAGAAATCATTATAAGCTGCTTACTCCTGCATGTAATTAAATTACAGGGTAAGCCTAATAAGTACAGTGAATGTTTTATTCATGTTATCTAAGGTATGCATTTGTTCAGACCAGAGAAAAGGAGGATTTTTCCACATACACTTTTGCAGGACAATTATTTGTGAGTGAAACTAATGGCTGCCTTTGGCCAAATGTCCACTATATGCCTCTTCTGTTGTTTAATCCTCTTGCCTGTTCTGTGGGGAAGTGTGCCTACTATCTCTAGTTTAAGGATGATGAAATGGAAGCTGAAAGAAATTAAGTAATTTCCTCAAGACCAAACAACTACTAACTGTCAGCTCTGGGTTGCTAGGATCTTTCCTAAATCAAAGCAAACATCCTTATGACCTACAAATTTACCTAGAAAAAAGAAACTAGAATTTGCAACTGGAAAAAAAAAATCCCCACTTTTAAGAGCATCCTTCTTATTAGGGGGTGGTCATTTTTTAGGCAAATCCTGCTTTCCCTTGGGCACCCATGCTCCTGCAAGTCCAGTAATGCCCCATGTCTGCCGGAGGTCCGTTTCAGGTGATGTCTGAAACCACCAATAGTACCAAACCCTATATATACTATCTTTTCTTCTATATGTACATACTTATGAAGAAGTTTATTTCATGAATTAGGCACAGTAAGAGATTAACAATAGTAACTTAATAAGGTACAATTATAACAATATACTGTAAAAAAAAAAGTTACCCGAATATTGTCTCTCTCCCTCAAAGTATCATATTGTACTCATTCTTCTGCTGGGGAGGACGTGAAATGGTAACATGCAGACGTTATGGAAGGACGTGAGGGGAGGATGTGACGTAGCGTTACGCAGCTATTGACATGTCTGTCAGAAGGATGATGATTTGCTTCTGGACCACATGGAGCTGCAGCTAAGCATGTATAACTGAAACCCTGGGATGGGGGGCGGGGGTTGTAGCGTAGTGCATTTAGCTGTGTATTCCCCTGGAGGACTCCTCTTATTATCTTTTGCATTTTCTTCCTTTGGCTTTGGGACAGGAAGTGCCATTAAAGGAGGGGATTGTAAACGTTCTTCTATTTGAGCATTTAGACTTGGCTGGACAGTGCCTGAAGCTGTGGTTAACGGAATGAGAATGTCAGAATCAACCATGAGTGGGATGAGTAGGGTGAGTGGACCACCTTGTATCTGAAGCACAGGTTTCCAAACGGTTTTCTATACTCAAACCTGCATGTCCAAGCCCTTCACTAGTTAACCCCAATGGACTCACCTATAACAGAGGTTCTGAAACAGGCAAGTTACAATAAGTGTATAGTAAGATCACAATTTAATAATAAATAAATAAATAAATAATCCTGTTCCAGTTAAAAAGTTTTAGATTGGAGATAGTAAATAATATTTTAGAATTTTCATAACCCTTTCCCTTTTCTCACTTGGGAGGTAAAGTAAGAGGGAAATTATCTCAGTTCAGAATTCCCTCCCCTTCTCCCTCCTTTCCTTTGTTTATGTTTTTCAGTGTCTGTGGTGTGTGAAGAGCTGTGGTAATATCATTAAGGGTGCAAACTGAGACACATTAAGCACGTGGCACACAGTAAAAGTGGCAAGGCTAGAAGCCAGGTATATATAATAGAAAAGTGAGTTTTACTTCACAGCATCCAAATTAGTGAAATATATTTATTATACCTCAAACATTTCCTAAGCACCACAAAATAAACACCCTGACGCCATTTGTCTGTGACCCTTTGGAAGGCAGTGCCTAAAACCACCACTAGGATTTTGTGACCACAGAAAAAGAGAGATTTGTGAGAGAGCAACGTGTTATGCTTTCCATATATTACGTTTATTCTTTGTAGGATAAGTCTAGTAGTTACTGCTCATACTTCACAGAGGAGGAAAGTAGTGCTCAGATAAAATACTTGTTACCTGGTCCCATAGCATTGATGTTCAAATCCTGGTCTGCCTGACCTAGAATCCCTGGTTTATTTATGTATAATCTTGCATAAAGATATTTTCTATGAAATAGCTTTGGTCATTTTAGGGAAAGATTTGAAGGCTTTGTGTGATATATAACAAGACACATTTTTTTAAAAAAATATATACATACGGTATACACAATAGGACGTTATTCGCCATAAAAAAGAAAATCCTGCCTTTTGCAACAATGTGAGTGAAACTTGAAGGCATTATGTTAAGTAAGTCAAACACAGAGAGAAAAATACTGTATATTCTCACACATGGAATTTTAAAAAGCTGAATTCACAGAAATAGGGAGCAGAATGGTGACAGGAGTGGAGGAAATGAGATGTTGGTTAAAGGATAGAATTTCCAGGCATCAGACAAGTTGGTTCTAGGGATCTAATGTACAGCATGGTGACTATAGTTAAGAGCTGTATACTTGAAGGTAGCTAAAAGAGTAGACCTTAAATGGTATATCATACCATACCATGCACAAAAACAGATAATTACATGAAGTGATGGAGGCAGTAATGACTTTCGGTAATCATTTTGCAATATATACATGTATCAAGTAATGTTGTTACACACCTTAAACTTATACAAAGTTATATGTCAGTTACATGTCAATAAAGTTAGAAAACAATTTAAAAATAAGGATAAAAAATACTAAAGCATAGATATTCTTAAAATACTCAGCCAAGAAATAAATTATTAAGTTATCATTAGTATGGTAAGTCATTAAAACTTTTGACGTGGGTCAGTCATTAGCAATCCATGCATGCACACACTTATTTATACATATATATAGATGGGAAAAGAGGAGGAAGTGATTGTTGCTATTTGATTATATGTTCATATCCTTGAAAAATATTAACTGTCACCCTGTGCTTGTACACTTTGTTCTTATAAACTCATGGATATGAATGTTTATTTACCATCCTCAATAAAAATTATGGTGCAGTACTGTATTTTTAACTTCCAACAGAATCTTAATTTTATTTCCCCAGGGGAAAAGGGGGATTCTTTACCTGAATAAAATATGTTTGAGACTGAGAAGATCAACCCTGAGGGTGAAATGTTAATTGAAGCTGGCTGCATCTGCTACACCTTCTTTGTTTAGGAGGACAGAGGTTGGGAAGGCAGCTGGAGTTTTCTGTTGGTTGCTGTGTCTCTGAGCTTGAGTGATTGTTGAATTTCATCAAGAGATATAAGCCAAGTTTCATCTTGGTTAATATTAAAGATACATAGGGGCGTCTGGATGGCTCAGTGGGTTAAGCCTCTGCCTTTGGCTTAGGTCATGATCTCAGGGTCTAGGGATCAAGCCCTGCATCAGGCTCTCTGCTCAGCAGGGAGCCTGCCTCCACCCTCCCCCACCCCAGCCCCCTGCCTCTCTGCACTTGTGATCTCTCTTTCTCTGTCAAATAAATAAATAAAATACAATAAAAATCTTTTTAAAAGTATTAAAGATATACAGAGTTTATAAAGTTAACATTTCCTCCCTCTCCCCTGCTATCTTTTCAATCAAATGTCTTCCTTTTGTTTTCTTTGTCATTGAGGTGACGTGTTTTAGGGCTTATATCTTCCAAAGTGGACAGTTTTTGGTCTTCTCCAGCTGGGAAACTTTAAGGCACCTCAGGGGTCACACTGAGTCAGTTCTGCCTGATAAATTCTTAGATGGCTTCGGGATTTTTTTTCTCATACCAAACACAACAAAACTGGAATGCATTCCAACATCATCTACACTAGGGTGTCCTGAGGAAAGCCTTTAAGGAAGATGAACCTACACAGTGATTGCTACCAAACTATTATTGGTAATAATATGTGCAAATTAATGAATACATTCATTTAGAAAAAAAGAAACCTTGAAAGATACATTTCTTACAGATATTGTGTTACTCTGACATTTAGATAATAATGGTATTTTATTGTAATATCATAGGACTATAATTAACATTAGATAAAGCAATGTATGTGAAATTAGTATTTTATCTTATGTATATATATATATGTTCTGTGCATGATCACTTCGTAAGATTTTTTATTAAACTTCATCATAACCCTGCAAGAAAAGCAGAGTGGAACTTACCCAGCCTTCCGTGTGAAACTGAGGCTGTGAGCTGTTTATGTGACTTCTCAGAGCCACTCAGTCTGTGAAAGAAAGGAGACTAGAACCTGGATGCCATGACCTAAAGTGTAAATTTACATCAATGAACGGTCTGTGAGTAAAATAACTGTTGTTATATGACTAGTGAACCACTCGTGGAAGCCAGTTCTGCAGATTAATTATATTTAACTACTCGTAAACTTCAAGAGAGCACAACCTGTTGTATTAACTGCTAGGCCACAGCCCCCGTCATAAGCAATGCAGAACATAGACTAGGTGCTTAATAAATGTTTGTTAAATGAATGGATGAGTTAAAAAAAAAAAAAAGGAAAAAAAAAGATGTTTTTAGATGACTTGCTAGGCTAGTTTTAGAATGCAACAGGAAGCTCCTCTTTATTAGAGATGATTCAGAATGATCTTGGTAGATTTAAACATCTTCCATTTATAATCCATTTCCTGTTAGTAAATATCAGAAGTTCTCTGCTGCTGCATTATGCTTAGCCCAGCAAACCCAGAATTGTTTGGTCTTGCATTCTCTAAATAATCCCTATTTGAAAGCAGCATTATCCACGTTCTTGGCACAGAGAATGATAGGATGGCACTTGGTATGATTTGAACTTTAAAAAGTTTAGAAAGTTATTATTATTATCTTAATGCTTCTTAAAGAATTTGTGGAGAATTGGACTTAATGATCCTAGGATTTACTCTACATCATCAGGTTGTTCAGTTATTTTATTTAAAGGCTTAATGTATTAAGACCTGACCTGAAAAAAGAAATACCAAAGACTAAAAAGGAAAATTTGATGCACAGATGAATACTTAGTCAGATATATAAGATGTTGTAATTGCCATATTAATGAATCCAAAAAGGAGAGAATCCATTCTGCAAAGCATAAAGTGTAGTATTCCATGTAAGTCCAGCATGAGATATTTTATGCAACTTCGGTTTGAGAGCTCTGAGCCCAGTTGCCATGCCTCTTGAAATAAAGATTCTGTTAAATTTATTTTCTAAGAGTCTGCACTGTTCCAGACACCAAAGAGAGTAAATGCAAATACAGGAAGTCGTATGATCTGTTCTCAAGGACCTCACAGTCTAACAGAGAGCAGAAGACAAATATACAAATATCTTTCATACAAAGCACAGCAGGATGAATGACTCAGCTTTTGATCCATATAAGATCAGCAAGAGGGAAATCACATACAGTTGGTGGGTAAGATAGTGTTTCATGAATATGGTGGTGTTTGGGGTGTCCTGTGGAGTCTTCAGGATAGTTGTCATTTGACAAGCAAGATATACCCACGTATCCAGACATGGCCTTCAAAATGTGTGCTGGTGCAGAAAGGACTCTTTGCAACTGCATCACATAGAGCGTAGGTGTCCTTTTTGCTTATTATTGAGATCCCTTATAGACGATTTCACTACTGATGATCCATATGTTGACACAGAATAAACTTAACTCAAAATCAAGCAATCTATTTATTTATAGCTTTGGAAAATGAATTTATGATAAGAGTTTGGAATTCATGCCTACGGGGAGGTTTGTGTATGATGGCACATTACAGCTATAGTTTGGAGAGCTGGGAACAAATCTCTTAGCCATAGCACAATCATATTGGGATCTACCTTCCTCTGCAACTGGAATTTATTTTATTACAGTCAAATTTTATATGCTTGAAGTCCCTTGAATATGGACCAAAATTAAGAGGTAACATGGCAAAATTCAGTTTATCACAAATGATCAGGAAATGGGATGTTAGAATTTATCTAACATGTTAACTAGGAGATTACAGAAATATTTCACATAGATTATTACTTAAATTAGAGTAAAAGAAAAAATATTTTTTATTAATATGTAATGTATTAATTGCCCCAGGGGTACAGATCTATGAATCATCAGGCTTATACATTTCACAGCACACGCCATAGCACATAGACTCCCCAATGTCCACAACATAGCCACCCTATCCTTCCCTACCACCCTCCAGCAATCTTCAGTTTGTTTCTTGAGATTAAGAATCTCTTACGGTTTTTCTCCCTCCCAATCTCATCATCTTTCATTTTTTCCCTCCCTACCCCCCATGACCTCCTATCCTGCCTCTCAAATTCCTCATATCAGAGAGATCATAGGATAATTGTCTTTCACTGATTGACTTATTTCACTTAGCATAATACCCTCTAGTTCCATCCATGTAGTAGCAAATGGCAAGATTTCATGTTTTGTTTTTATGGCTGCATAGTATTCCATTATATATATATATGATATACCACATCTTCTTTATCCACTCATCTGTTGATGGGCATCTAGGTTCTTTCCATAATTTGGCTATCTTGAACATTGATGCTATAAATATTCAGGTGCATGTGTCCCTTCGGATCCCTACATTTGTATCTTTAGTGTGAGTATCCAGTAATGTGATTGCTGGGTTGTAGGGTAGCTCTATTTTCAACTTTGTGAGGAATCTCCATACTGTTTTCCAGAGTGGCTGCACCTGCTTGCATTCCCACCAACAGTAAAGGAGGGTTTCCCTTTCTCTGCATCCTCAACAACATCTGTTGTTTCCTGACTTATTAATTTTAGCCATTCTGACTGGTGTGAGGTGGTATCACTCTGGTTTTGATTTGTATTTCCCTGATGCCGAGTGATGTGGAACACCTTTTCATGTGTTTAATGGCTATCTGGATGTCTTCTTTGCTGAAATGTCTGTTCATGTCTCTGCCCATTTCTTGATTGGATTATTTGTTCTTTGGGTGTTGAGTTTGCTAAGTTCTCTATAGATTTTGGATACTAGTCCTTTATCTGATTTGCGAATATTATCTCCCATTCTGCCAGTTGTTTTTTGGTTTTCTTTACTGTTTCATTTGCTGTGCAAAAGCTTTTTATCTTGATGAAGTCCCAATAGTTCATTTTTGTCCTTGCTTCCCTTTCCTTTGGCAATGTTTCTAGGAAGAAGTTGCTGTGGCTGAGGTCAAAGAGGTTGCTGCCTGTGTTCTCATGGATTTTGATGGGTTCCTGTCTCACATTGAGGTCTTTCATCCATTTTTAGTCTATTTGTGTGTGTGGTGTAAGGAAATGGTCTGCATATGGTTGTCCAATTTTCCCAACACCATTTATTGAAGAGACTGTCTTTTTCCCATTGGACATTGTTTCCGGCTTTGTCAAAGATTAGTTGACCATAGAGTTGAGAGTCCATTTCTGGGCTCTGTATTCTGTTCTATTGATCTATGTGTCTGTTTCTGTGCCAGTACCATGCTGTCTTGATGATTACAGCTTTGTAATAGAGCTTGAAGTCTGGAATTGAGATGCCACCAACTTTGGTTTTCTTTTTCAACTTTCCTCTGGCTATTTGGGGTATTTTCTGGTTCCATATAAATTTTAGAATTATTTGTTCAATTTCTTTGAAAAAAATTGATGGGATTACATTAAATATGTAGATCATATTAGATAGCATAGACATTTTCACAATATTTGTTCTTCCAATCCATGAGTATGGAACATTTCTCCATTTCTTTGTGTCTTTCTCAATTTCTTTCATGAGTACTTTATAGTTTTCTGAGTACAGATTCTTTGCCTCTTTGGTTAGGTTTATTCCTAGGTGTCTTAACAGTTTTGGGCGCGATTGTAAATGGGATTGAATCCCTAATATGTCTTTCTTCTGTCTTGCTGTTGTTATATAGAAATGCGACTGATTTCTGTGCACTGATTTTATATCCTAACACTTTACTGAATTCCTGTATGAGTTCTAGTAGTTTCGGAGTGGAGTGTTTTGGGTTTTCTACATAAAGTATCATATTATCCACAAAGAGTGAGAGTTTGACTTCTTTTTTGCTGATTCAGATGCCTTTTATTTCTTTTTGTTGTCTGATTTCTGAGGCTAGGACTTCTAGTACTATGTTGAAGAGCAGTGGTGATAGTGGACATCCCTGCCGTGTTCCTGACCTTAGGGAAAAGCTGTTAGTTTTTCCCCATTGAGAATGATATTCACTGTGAGTTTTTCATAGATGGCTTTGATGATATTGAGGTATGTCCCTTTAATCCCTACACTGTGAAGAGTTTTGATCAAGAAAGGATGCTGTACTTTGTCAAATGCTTTTTCAGCATCCATTGAGGATATCATATGGTTCTTGTTCTTTCTTTTATTAATGAATTGTATCACATTAATTGATTTGCAGATGTCAAACCAACCTTGCAACCCAGGAATAAATCCCACTTGGTCGTGGTGAACGATCCTTTTAATGTACTGTTGGATCCTATTGACTAATATTTTGGTGAGAATTTTTGCATCTGTGTTCATCAGATATATTGGTCTGTAATTCTCCTTTTTGATGAGGTCTTTGGTTTGGGGATCAAGGCAGTGCTGGCCTCATAAAATGAGCTCGGAAGTTTTCCTTCCATCTCTATTTTTTTGGAACAGTTTCAGGAGAATAGGTATTAATTCTTCTTTAAATGTTTAGTAGAATTCACCTGGGAAGCCGTCTGGCCCTGGACTCTTGTTTGTTGGGAGATTTTTGATGACAGCTTCAATTTCCTTACTGGGTATGGGTCTGTTCAGGTTTTCCATTTCTTTCTGGTTCAGTTTTGGTAGTTTATATGTCTCTAGGAATGCATCTATTTCTTCCAGATTGTCAAATTTGCTGCGTAGAGTTGCTCATAATATGTTCTTATAATTGTTTGTATTTCTTTGGTGTTGATTTTGATCTCTCCTCTTGCATTCATGATTTTATTGATTTGGGTCCTTTTCCTTTTATTTTTGATAAGTCTGGTGGGGGGGGTTATCAATCTTATTAATTATTTCAAAGAACCAGCTCCTAGTTTCATTGATTTGTTCTACACTTCTTTCAGTTTCTATTTCATTGATTTCTGCTCTGATCTTTATTATTTCTCTTCTCCTCCTGGGTTTAGGTTTCTTTGCTGTTCTTTCTCCAGCTCTTTTAGGTATAGTGTTAGATTGTGTACTTGAGACCTTTCTTGTTTCTTGAGAAAGGCTTGTATTGCTATATACTTTCCTCTCAGGACCACCTTAGCTGTGCCCCAAAGATTTTGAACAGCTGTATTTTCATTTTCATTTGTTTCCAGGATTTTTTATAATTCTTTAATTTACTGGTTGACCTATTCATTCTTTAGTAAGATGCTATTTAGCCTCCATGTATTTGAATTCTTTCCAACTTTCCTCTTGTGATTGAGTTCTAGCTTCAGAGCATTGTGGTCTGAAAATATGCAGGGAATGATCCTAATCTTTTGGTACCAGTCAAGACCCGATTTGTGACCCAGGATGTGATATATCCTGGAGAATGTTCCATGTGCACTAGAAAAGAGTGTGTATTCTGTTGTTTTGGAATGGAATGTTCTAAATATATCTGTGTTGTCCATCTGGTCCAGTGTGTTATTTTAGGCCTTTATTTCCTTCTTGATCTTTTGCTTAAATGATCTGTCCATTTCAGTGAGGGGGGTGTTAAAGTTCCCTACTGTTTTGTATTATTGTTGATGTGTTCCTTTGATTTTGTTATTAGTTGGTTTATATAACTGGCTGTTCCCATGTTAGGGGCATAGATATTTACAATTGTTAGATCTTGTTGAACAGACCTTTTAAGTATGGTATAGTGTCCCTCCTCATCTCTTATTATAGTCTTTGGCTTAAAATCTTATTTATCTGATATAAGGATTGCCACCCCAGCTGTCTTTTGATGTCCATTAGCATGGTAAATTGTTCTCCACCCCCTCACTTTAAATCCGGAAGTGTCTTTGGGTCTAAAATGAGTTTCTTGCAGACAGCGTATTGATGGATCTTGTTTTTTTTTTTTTAATGCATTCTGATACACTGTGTCTTTTGATTGGGGCATTTAGTCCATGTACATTAAGGGTAACTATTGAAAGATATGAATTTAGTGTCATTGTATTGCCTGTAAGGTGATTGTTACTGTATGTTGTCTCTGTTCCTTTCTGGTCTGTTACTTTTAGGCTCTCTCTTTACTTAGAGGACCCCTTTTAGTATTTCCTGTAGACTGGTTTGATGCGTTTGCAAATTCTTTTAATTTTTGTTTGTCCTGGAAGCTTTTTATCTCTCCTTCTCTTTTCAGTGACAGCTTAGGTGGATATAGTATTCTTGGCTACATATTTTTCTCATTTAGTGCTCTGAATGTATCATGCCAGTCCTTTGTGGTCAGCCAGGTCTCTGTGGATAGGTCTGCTACCAATCTAATATTTCTACCATTGTATGTTACAGACCTCTTGTCTGAGCTGCTTTTAGGATTTTCTCTTTGTCATTGAGACTTGGAGGTTTTACTATTAGATGACGGGGTGTGAACCTATTTTTATTGATTTTGAGGGGGTTCTCTGTGCCTCCTGGATTTTGATGCTTGTTTCCTTTGCCACATTAGGGAAGTTCTCTGCTATAATTTGCCTCAATATACCTTCTACCCCACTCTCTCTCTCTTTTTCTTCTGGGATCCCAATTATTTTAATATTGTTTCATCTTATGGTATTACTTATCTGTCAGATTCTCCCCTTGTGGTCCAGTAGTTGTTTGTCTCACTTTTGCTCAGATTCTTTATTCTCTATCATTTGTTCTTCTATACCATAATTCTCTCTTCTGCCTCATTTATCCTTGTAAGAGCCTACATTTTTTTACTTCAACTTGGTTAGATTTTAGTTCTTTTATTTCTCCAGAAAGGGATTTTATTTCTCCAGAAAGGGATTCTGTGGGATCTTCCATGCTTTTTCGAGCCCAGCTAGTACCTTGATAAGCATTATTCTGAACTCTAGTTCTGACATATTACAAATGTCTGTATTGATTAGGTCCCTAGCTGTTGGTACTGCCTCTTTTTCTTTCTTTCTTCTTCTTTTTTTTTTTTTTTTTTGTGGTGAGTTTTTCCACCTTGTCATTTTATCCAGGTAAGAATAGGTGAATGAGAGAACAAAATACTAGAAAAATATACACTAACCAAATCGGAAGAGGCCTGAAACTAGGGGAGAAGAAAGTAGAAAAAAAAAAAAAAGAAAAAGAAAAACAAATATATATATATATATATATTTATATATATATATTTATATATATATATATATATTTGTGAACCACACACTTGATTTTGGGTGTATTTTGGTCTGTTAGAAGAGACTACCTCCCAAAATTTTAAAGAAAAAAAGAACATATATATACAAAAATAAGGGTAAACATGATGAAGGGATGGAATTTGACTGTAAAGATGAAAATTTAAAAAAAAAAAGAGATTCTAAAAAAGGAATTGATAAGAAGTTGGTTAAAAAAGAAAGAAAAAAATAAAGAGGAAAGAATGTGATCAGACTGGTGACTAGAACAAAGCCATGAGCTAGATTTAGGGTATATTTTGATCTATTAGAAAAAATTGTATCCCAAAATTTTAAAGAAAAAGAAAACCTATATGTTTACCAAAAATAAATTTAAATACAATAATGGGATAAAATATGACTATGACAACAAAAATTTTAAAAAGATTTTTAAAAAGGTATTGATAAGATAAAATAGTTAAAAATGTTAAAAAAGGAAAAAAGGAAATTTTTTTTAAATAGAACAAGAAAAATAAAATTTAAAAGATTTAACTTTGAAAGACTAAAGGATCATGGGAAAGAAGCCATGAATTCTATGTGTTGCTTTCCCCTAGCTCTGGAGTTCTGTGGTTTTCATTAACTTATGAACTTGGTCTTGACTGGATATTTTTGTTGATCTTCTTGGGGAGGGTCCTGTTGCAGTGATTTTCAAATGTCTTTGCCCAAGGCAGAATTGCACTGCCGTTGCCAGGGACCAGGCTAAGTAATCTGCTTGGGTTCGCTCTCGGTAGCTTTTGTTCCCTGAATGCTTCCTGTCTGGAAGACAGGAATGAAAATGGCAGCCTCCCAATCTTCAGCCCCATTGGAGCCGAGAGCTTGGGGTCCCACTCCTCAGTGCACCCTCAGAGAAAAGCAGTCAATCCCTCCCATCTCCCTGGTCTCCAGCCATACTCTGAGCTCACCCAGCTTGTGCTGAGCATTTCTATCTCTGGCGCACAACCCCTTTTGGAGTCTCCCAACCCAGAAGATTCCTGTAGCATGCTCCTGCGCTGCTCCTCCCAGAGGAGGAAGGAGGGGGTCTCTCTGGATCTGCCACTTGTGGGGTCCCTGCTGGAAGAACGGTAGCTGGTCTGTGCCTTGGATCATGGTTTAAGGTAAACCTGAGCTGAAAGCCCCCTATTCAGCTCCATCTCTGCAGCTGGTCTCCCTGTTCCAATACCTGGGCGCTCTGCCACACTCAGACACCCCTGGTCTTTCTGTGTGTCGGTGGATCCTGAGACTACACTGCTCCACCTCCCACTTAGTTTCTGGAATGATGTCCCTCAATAGAGCAGACTTCTAAAAGTTCTGATTTTGTGCACCACTGTTCTCTCACTTGCTGGGAGCCAGCCCCTCCCTCTGTCATCTATCTTCCTGTATGTTGTCTCGGATTCACTTCTCCATGCATCCTACCTTCCAGAAAGTGGTCTATTTTCTGTTCCTAGAATTGCTGATCATTTTCTCTTCTATCTCCTGTTGAGTTTGTAGGTGTTCAGAATGGTTTGATAACTATCTAGCTGAACTCCTGGGACCTGATGATATGTAGATCTCCTATACCTCCTCTAAAGAGGAAAATAGTTGACATTTAAATATTCTGAACATAATTTGAATTGAATTTCTTATGTGTTTATTCAGAAAGGTCTTCCAGGTTCTAGAAGTGTTCTAGTTTACCGATAAAAGTATCTGTTGTTTTCTAGGAAATAAATCATGGTCATTTTGCCTTTCTGGTTACTTATGGTTATTTCAATTCTGGATTAATGAAATTTAAATTTTGGTAAACCATAAGACCAGAAGTTCTGTTTTTAAAGTCCTATATAAATCTAATATATAAATCCCATTCTTTTGTAAAGCCTTGAATGATCAAGCACATGATGATTTGATGTGATTAATTATGGTTTTTAAATTAAGTGACTACATTAGTAGTCAATATCAGGAACCCATAGATATCTACAGGAGTTTTGAATAATTAAATATTGTGGGGAAGCAGTTAAATCCACAGTTCATAGTTACAAGTACTCTGCTGAGTAATAAGTCTCTAGGCAGCACAGTATTCATTTACCCTAAGGTATTGATAAATGAAGATCATTGTAATTTAGTGGGACCATTTTCTTATCAGAATGTCAGCCTGCTGAGGAACATTTTATATTAATATTAAAGGTCAAATGTACCATTGGCCTTCACTAGTCCCTATTATAGAATATTGTTCATTCTTATATACTTAAATAATTCCCAGGTTTAAAATATTACATTCCAGTGTTATAGAAATTTATTTATGTCTAGGCTACTAAGAATTAAGGCAATTCATCCCATATATCCCTATTGATAAGTTCATAAACCATGCACTGACCTATAACATTTTCTGCTGTGGCTACCAATAGTGTGCATAGATCATTTTAAATGACTTAACGTGATTTGTTTTTAATCAGACACCTAAAGGTGACCTAGTTGTTACCATGTTTTATCATATGGCACTTAATTTCTTCATGTATGTTTCCTTATCAGAGTTAAAGAGGTCTTTGCTACCTCCTATAACTACAAGAGTGGCTTTTGATTTTTTTACATGATTTTTTTAATAATATGCTCATTTTATTGACTAAAAGCATGAAATTTGATTAATTCTTTCTGTACATTTTTTAGTTTACCTTTCAAAATAGCATGCATTAAGAGTTCATATCCTTCTCCTTTATATCTTACATAAAACACAATGGACAGTAGCAGAGATTGCTGTAGATACTTTGACATTGGGATTTCCCCTTCAAGAAGCAGCTTTTTTAAAAATTATTTTTAAATTTTTAAAGATTTTATGGATTTACTTGAGAGAAAGAGAGATAGTGAGAGAGAGAGAGAGCACAAGTGGGGAGGAGAGAGAGAAGTAGACTCCCCGCTGAGCAGGGAGCCTGATGCAGGACTCAATCCCAGGGCCAAGGGGTCATGACCTGAGCCAAAGGCAGATACTTACCTGACTGAGCCACCCAGATGCCCCAAGAAACATCTTTTATAAAAATTTTCTAACTCTAAAATGTTTGGACCATCCTTAAAGAATCTTATAATTTATTCTTATGTGGACTATGATTAAAATATTATCGACATTTTGATAATATATTGAATGATATTACTCAGTTCCTACAACCTAAAAGTTTTTAACCATATATTGGTTGTATGAGATTAATTCACTACTATATTTATTGTAATTTCTAAGTAGGCTCTTTTATTTTATTAGGTAAAATAAGTAAACACAATTCTATTAAATAGTAATGTCTTCCGATTTAATTTGTGCCCAAGAAATTCTAACAAAATCTTCAAATGATATCTGAAAGTATAAAAAGTTTTCACCCTTTAAGCTAATTGATATTATGAATTCAAGAGACTTCAGTATGTGCTGAGAAGGTGATCAACTTTGTCTTAATATTAGGCCAAAAATAATTCATCTGCAATACAAAAAGTTGACCTATGTTCCTTTTTATATTGTCAGTCATTGGCCACTTTTCAAAGCCATTTGGAATATTTGATCTTTTTTTTTTTTTGCATAATTATATATTTACGTGGCCTTTCCCCCAAATACTGAGCCAGTACATTTTTACTGACTATTATCTAAAATAATTTATTCCCTTATTTGCTCTGTCTTGTTAAGTCCCTGTGAGGCAGGTCAGTAACATTAAAATATTTTCAAAACCAAAAAACAACTATATAATTTATTTTTCATTTTAGAGGGAAATTATGTTGCTGTCCCAAAATTTGGCTTCTGTCAAATAATCTCTAGAGTGTAAATACCACTAGAGAGTCTGCCGTAACTATTTGGAATTCTTTCAGAGTAGTTTGATGCAGATAAAAGGTGATTTTCTTCATATCTTCTTGCCAAGCAGAGTGTAACGTAATGGGCAGCAGTATGTGAAATGGGCTTAAGTATTTTATTTCCATACTCTCTGGTTCCTCAATTGCATCCCCCCCCCTTAAATTAAACATATTGCACTTCCATCTGCTATACCCTATCGATGATGCACATTTATTTTTGCAGAAATATTTTTCAAATGGGTTTAGGCAGCAGATGTTTTTCCATTTGTACCCGCCTTCCTTTTCCTGATGTTTCCACATGTACAGGGGAAAAAATGCATCACTGCTGTCCTTGGTGAATTTTGCATATCTCTTTGATTTGGGCTGCTGCACTGTAATGCATGATAATGTGACAACCGCAGTCAAGCAAGACGTTTCCTTAGTTTCCTGGTATTCGATATCAATATCCCAGCTGTGCTGCTGGGATTTAAAGAACTTCTTTAGCTTTTGGTAATTCCCCCCAGGATCCTTGCTCAAAAGACTGAATCCAAACAAACTTCTCTCCTTTTGATAGTCTCTTGTTTCAAGACTGAGTTTAGAGAAGTTATAGCTTTCCAAATGAACTCAAAAATACAAACACAGGTATGCATGATATACTTTTAGCACCATTTGTTTAAAATTCTGTGTGCATATGTCAGTTTCATCTGTCTTTCTAGAACCTGGTGCCTAACAGAGTATTTGGCAAATCCCTGCAACCAGAATTATGTTTTGAATGCCGCATTGCTTACATAGAATAGGAAGAGAAAATGTGGACACAGTAATAGTTATCCATTGATGTATAACAAATTACCCCAAAATTAGCAGAATAAAACAGTGCTTATTTATCAACTCACTTAGTTTCTAAGGCTTGGGAATCTGGGAGCCATTCAGCTAGGTGGTTCTGGCCCAGGGTCTCTCATGCATCTGTAGTCAGAATGTTACATGGGGCTGTAATCAGCTGAAGACTTGACTGGGACTGAAGGGTCCGATTCCAGGATGGCTTAAACACGTGTGTGTTGGCAAGAGTTGGTAGTTCCTTGTTGGCTTAAGGAATCCTCAGTAGAGCTCTCCACAAGTGAGTGGTTTAGGTCACTGGCTTCCTCCAAAGTGAAAGATCAGAGAAAGAGAGATAACGGGAGTAGGGGAGAGAAGAGAGAGATAGGACAGAGGAGAAAGGGGAAAAGAGGGAGAGACATATAAGGGGGTTGGGGGACAGAGGGAGACTGAGAGAGAGACCAAGAAGGAAGCTGCCATTTCTCTTACAACCGAATCTTGGAAGTGATATCTCATCTTTGTATTGCACTCTCTCAGAGCAACCCTGTTATCATAGGCAGGGGACTACACAAAGTTTGTGAATACGAGGAGGCAGAGATAATTTAAGGCTAACTTGGAGGCTGGCTATCCCAGGCATGAATTATCTTTTGGCTGCTAAGTTACTCTGTGGCCTTACCTAAGTCAGTAACTTCTTGAGCTTCAGTTTACTAATTGCTTTCCTGCTGATCACTGAAAATGTGAAGATCTTAGGAGACATGGATGTAAAAGCACTCTGTAAATACAAAGTAGCGTCTACATAGGAGGGCCAATTAAGGAACTGTATTTTGTTTTCAGAGTAGTAAAAGGAAAAAACAAAACAAAACTAAAAGCACAAGGGAGTGCAGAATGAAGAGATGGAGAGAAGGAAGAAAAGCGGGAACAAGAAAGGAAAGCATGTCCTCCATAAACAGCGACCAGGGGTCTTTACCCTGTTTTTGTTCTTCCTTCTTGTCAGTAGTTAACTTTAACTGCAGGCAAAATGAGTGCTTCTGTCCTCAAAATACACAATCCCATCTTTTTTAGGATTAAACAAAGACAAGCTATTATGAGCTTCTCTTCTCAGCTGGGACAGATCTGATTAAAATCAAATGAATTTAAATCAGTAGTCAAAACGGCTAGATTTAAATCACCAGTGCCAGAACTCCCTCGTTGCCGTCCTCAAAACCAAAACCTCCATTATAAATGCTTCTGCCGTCCATTAAAAAGGACAGGTAAGAGCCATTAGTATTTCCACAAACCACTGACCTTGGCTCAGTATAAACTAAAAATCTAGAAAGTGACTGTATTTATTATCATTTTTAATGTGTGTGCTCTGGAATTCATTTCCCCTATGGATGACTTTCAACTTCATTTTGGCATCTAATTGTGGAAACATCATTTTACTTTTAGAATCAAGGTAACAAGCCCTGTTTCCCTTAGTACCATAGGTGACTGGAGATCATTTACCCAGAGGAGTCATAAAGACTTCAAATTCACGTGTCCAAAGCTGACTGGACTATCCTCTCAATCTCCCCTACATATACTTGCTGTATCAACAAAGTTATTTGAAGAAGTCATTTTGACATTGCTTAAAAATGGACTATTCCAGTTTTCTTTTTTTTTCCTCAAGAAATGATTACAACAGATAATTTCACACATTCCCTGACCTTGTCCATTTCTTGCTTCATTGCTTCCACAGTCCCTGACCTTCGCTCTACCTTATATCTGAGATATGTGTTAGGAAAGTGATGAGGATTTGGCCAGTCAGTGCAGGCATTCTTTGGTCTTAAAACACATCTCTGCATTTTGATTTGACCTTTTTGAAATGTCTCTTAAGTCAAAAACACCTGGGTCAATAGAAGTAAGTTAACGGATGGTCACTTTTTCTTTCCCCAGAGCCTACATGGCCAGTCTACATCCTCAGTCACACCCGAATTCCTGCCTTCCCTTTCACCTCTCAAGTCAACAGCCCCTAATGATGCTAACTCCAAAATTCCTTTAAATTTGCCCCCTCCTCTACATCCTACTACTTTGTCCTTCTCTCTCTCTCTCTCTCTCTTTTTTTCTTTTAAAGATTTTATTTATTTGACAGACAGAGAACACAAGTAGGCAGAGAGGCAGGCAGGGAGAGGAGGAAGCAGTCTCCCCGCTGAGCAGAGAGCCCGATGCGGGGTTCAATCCCAGGACCCTGAGATCATGACCTGAGCTGAAAGCAGAGGCTTTAACCCACTGAGCCATCCATGCACCCCTTGTCCTTCTCTCTTACTCCTTTGCCACTCTAATAGCCTTGTAATTGGCCTTTTGGAAGCTTCCACTCTTTTCTCCTTCGTCCATTCATTCCAGAGCTGCCAGTTGCCTTCAAAAAAAAAAAAAAAAGCACTGATGTGATCTTATAATTCCCCAGCTTAAAATACAGCAATAGCTTTTTATTGTCTACAGCAGCACTGCCCACTAGAAACTTCTGTGATGATGGAAATGTTCTATATCTGCTGCCCAGTGTAGTAACTGTGAACCATATGTGGCTCTTGAGCACTTAAAATTTGTCTAGTGAGACTGAAGAACTGAATTTTTACTCTTTTAATTAAATTCATATGGCTACATGTAGCCAGTGGCTACCATACTGGACAGTGTAGGTCTACCAGTAAAGTAGAGCCTTCCTATTTTATCACAACTACTTTCCCCTTTCCCACACATGAATCATATATAAAAAGTACATTCTATTGCAGTAGTTTGAAACCTTTTTACTTTAAACCACACTAAGAAATGCATTTTCTGTTGTGACCATGACAAGCATAGATAGTCATAAATCCTCAATGATTTTTTTTATTAAGCATCTGCTGAATGTAAAGCCTTGCAATACATCTATGAACAGGTGAGATCTCTATACCTTCTCATTCTATTGGTGAGAAGCACAATGTAAAATGAATAGTAAGTGTGATGAAAGTGAATTGTATGGGGTCTTGGCAGGTGATGGAAGAAGGAAAAAGCAGAGCAGGAAGGAGAAGATCAAAGCAGCTGTTGAGCGTGGGGAACACA
Organism: Lontra canadensis; assembly: GCF_010015895.1. Lineage (NCBI taxonomy): Eukaryota > Metazoa > Chordata > Mammalia > Carnivora > Mustelidae > Lontra > Lontra canadensis. Next base: position 59,913 of record NW_022631454.1, read on the forward strand.
CTGGAGGATTAGAGAGGGTGGCCAGAGTGGGCCTCCTGGAGAAGAAGCAAAGACTAAAGGGAGTGGAGTTTGTTAATAGGTGTCTGAAGGGGGCATACTCAATCCATGGAGGAGGGGCCAGAGCAAAGGCCTGGAATGCACCTGGCCTGTGGAGGGAATAGCAAGGAAGGCTAGATGGTGATGGTGGGTAGGGAGGGGAGTAGAGCGAGCTGGCCTAGGTAGGAGCTGACCAGGATGGGAGCCTTAGAAAAAAATGCATGAGCACTCATGTGTCTGCCATTATAGGCACTCTAGAAACTGATTTTGTCTCATCCACTGTAATCTCCCATCTCCCAGAAGAAACTGCTCTCCTTGTTCTTAGAGTAATCTCATTCTTGCTTTTTGTTATGCTCTTAGTGCTATAGTTGCATCACCAAATAATGTTATTTTCCTCCTTTTTGATTTTTATTTACATGGAATGATAATGCATTAATTCCTTTTTGTGAATTCTTTGCTTCACATTATGTTTGTAAGATTTATTGATATTTTTGTGTTTCTCTACAGTTTCTTATTCTCACTGATATATACTATCCCATTGTGTGAATATCCCACAATTTATCTATTCTATTGCTAAACCGTTATGTTATGTTGTGTTTAGTTTTGGATATTTATGATTAGTGCTTCTCTGAGCCTTTGTATATATATATTCTTAATCTGGTGCACTTAAGCACACATATCTCTATGATATGCACCAAAGTGCTAAATTTGAGTGATGAGTTGTGCATATATTCAACCTCATTAATAATGCCACAGAATTTTCCAAAATGGTCTTACAAGTTTTAGGTATAAGAATGCCTGTTGTCCTGTATCCTTGCCAATACTTCATATTGTCACACTTCTAAGGTTTTGTCAGTTTGTGGTAGCATCCCCTGGAGGTTTGCCTTCACATACATTTATTAAAGAAATTGAGAGCCTTTAATATGTTTAGAGACCATTGGGTTTTCTCTTTTGGTGAAGTGCCTAGTTAAGTCTTTTGTCCTTTTTTCTCTTTGGTTGTCACTGTATCTCATTAATTTATAATAATTCTTTATATTTTTGCATACTATCCCTTGTCAGTGATATGTATTACATACATATTTTTACAATATGTAGCTTGTTGTTTCAGTCTGCTAATAATGCCTTTGGATGAAGGGTATTTTAAATTTTATGTGGTAGAATTTATCAACCTTTTCTTCATGGTTAGTGTTTTTTGTTTTTGTATCTTGTTTAAGAGACCTTTTACTACTCCCCAGCTCTAAAGATATTCTATATTCTTCTCTAAAAGTTGCACAGTATTCATTTTGATAAGGAAGTCTTTAGTCCACGTGGAGCTAATTTTTCTGTATGGTGCGAGGAAGAGATTTAATCCTCCTCCCACCCCAACCAGTATGGATTGCCAAATCTGTGCTATTTCACTTCGTTATAATTGTTTCTGATTGTCACCCATTAAATCTATTTCACGCCCCACTAATAATACCTACCTGGAAGTTAAAAAAACAGCTCTAGTGTTACCTAACCACCTCTTAAGTGCCCACTGGAATTGGTTATAAGTAACAATCTTAACTTGAACTATCTAAAAACAAAGAAACCAACAAAAAATATGATGGGAGAGCGTGTGTGTGTGTGTGTGTGTGTGTGTGTGTCTCAGATCCTTCAGGGACGATGCTGCCTTCAGAATAGATTAGAATTCTGTGTCTGCACATCTAAGTCATACATGTTTCTCTGCAGAGCCAGTTAATGGGTGTCCGTGTTTGTTTCAGCTGTGAACTATGATGCACTTAGCGCTAAATAGAGTTATCTTTACAAAAAATAATATGACATTGATAAGGTCCAATAAACATTAAGTTGTTGGTATAAAGCACATCAGAATATGTGAGGCATTTCACCTGCATTCTATTAGAATTCCCGTAAACTTCTAAAGTTGTAGTCCGTATCACATCAATTCCTGAGTAAATCATTGGTCACTAAATAAATTCTGGGGTGCCTGGGTGGCTCAGTGGGTTAAAACCTCTGTCTTTGACTCAGGTCATGATCTCAGGGGGAGCCTGCTTCCCCCTACCCCCGCCACGCCCCCGTCTTTGCCTGCCTCTCTGCCTACTTGTGATCTCTATCTGTCAAATAAATAAATAAATAAAATCTATAAATAAATAAATAAATAAATAAATAAATTCTGTTCGTCAAAGGTGGATTTAATCTGGTAAAGCTATAGGTTTGACTAGGGATATTTCTTCCAATGTTTTAAATTTGATTTTGGATTCAAAAACAATTACAGCTAATTTGAATAATAAGAAATGTCATCAGTGTAGGTATTTGTTAACTTTCCTCCACCATAATGTTTCCTTTGTTTATTTTTAAGTAAAATATCTTTAGACTAAGTTCAAAAATATTATCTTATCTGAATCAAAAGGTATGTGATTACTTTTTTCCATTATAACCAAGGCTACTCATAACCCTTTTTGCTTCTTAATTTAATTGTTCTAAATGGATTTTGAATGAAGAATAACAGATGTGATGAAGCACACAATGTTTCAATCTGTCCTGTTATTGAGAAAAAAAAAATCTGCCTTATTTTGGCATAATGAAATATTTTCATGACAGATAGTAACTGAACTGCATCCATTTATATCTTAAAGTTAGCAAAATGAAGCTTTTAAATGGGAATGACATTTGAAGGTGGGGTAAAAGAGTAAAAAGAATAAAGCTATACCCATAGAGCAAGATGCGTCCTTCCTATAGGATGAACTTAACACCCCAAATTATCTGCCACTTGGTGGGGAGATGATGGGGTTCAGGGCATCTGTGGCACGTTGTTTGGGGAGTTGTGTTCATAAAGGGCACAGACTCAGTAGAAATGCTTGCAGAGATTGAAGAAAAGACATATTTATTTTCCGAGGAATACCTAGTATATGGTCCTGTCCTGTCCATGCAATTGCTTTCCTTTTTCTACTCATCTTCTTTACCAGTCCTCATGTCTTCTCATGAGGACTGAGAAATTTCCAGATGGATCAGTGCTTCATTCTACATCCATTTTGCCAATAAGCATTTCAGTGTAGGCATTAAAAGCCTAGAAAAATGCACAAATTAGACACATTATGAATGTTATATGGGGAAATGTGAAGGTAAAACTTTTTAAGATGAAAGAGTCAGCATGTTGGTGTCATCTTTAATAAATAAGGAAAGGCAGGGTGTTTTGAGAAGTTGGTAGCCATTTCTAATATTGATGAAACAGTATTAAAGCAGCTTTGACTCCCTATTATTTTCCTCAAATGGAGAACCTAGAAGCTGAGTAGAGCTAAAAGTTGATTGTTCTCAAATGGTAGTGTTGAATTGTTAGAATAATTCTGAGAAAGCTGCATGAATATCTAGCTTCCTGTGATAAGTATGGTAGAGTGCAACAGCTGTAAGAATGTGGAGGTTATGGGCTGTCCTATATGGTCTCCTCATCGTGTCTTATACCTTCTCAGCACAAACTTTAGTATCCCAGTTGAAATAAATATTTTGTTTCATGGGTATTTTTAAGGAAGGTATTGGGTTCAGACACTGGATATCATTTTCTAGTTGCTAGTGAAAATGAAAATGCAGGGGTGCCTGGGTGGCTCAGCTGGTTAAGCATCTGCCTTCAGCTCAAGTCATGATCCCGGGGTCGTGGGATCAAGTCCCACATATGGCTCCCTGCTCATTCTCTCTCTCACTCTCATTTGCTCACTTTCTCTCAAATAAATAAAATCTTTTAAAAGAAAAGAAAATGAAAATGCATCACTCTCCCCCCCCCCCCTTTCAGGATTTATGTGCAGAACTCCAAACTTTTTTTTTTGGTGTGTCTGGGAGAAATCTCAAATGTAGATAGTGTCTAACACCTGCAGAAATAGAAATGATCACAGTACTGACCCAACTCAATAGTTGTTTTAGGTGAATTTGTAGGAATTTTTTTGAAAATTTTCAAGTTGGGAGTGTCTGGATGGCTCAGTTAAGTGTCCGACCCTTGATTTCAGCTCAGATCATGATCCTAGGGTTGTGGGATTGAGAGCCTGTGCTCAGCAGGGAGTCTGTTTGAGATTCTCTTTCTCCCTCTCCTCCTGCTCCTCCCCTGGCTCAATCTCTCTCTAATAAATAAATCTTAAAAACTTTCAAGTTGACTAAGAAAACTCAACTCATATTTAAAATAGGATCTAGTGCAACTGTCTCTGAGTCCTTAATTTATGAATTATGCCTTGGTTATCTTTCATAGTAATGCTGAAATCCATATATATATTTATATATATATACATATTCTGTGTTAATATCTAAGTTGCCACTAGTGATGAACATACATACAAACATGAACACACACACCACACATACACACACTCTCTCTCTTACAGCAAATTAGGAAATTTCTCAGACTCTTTTCTGTCTGGTGTTTGTTGTGCATGTGTAGCAATTAGAAATGACCCTTACAATAAAAAGTGCACGTTATTGAGGAAAGAGATTTAATAGCCTTTGTTCCCTTACTAGAAACCATAGAAACTATTTTTTAAAACATTATAATACATTACAGAAGAGTTTTTTGGTCCCTTATGCTTTGCTAGCCTCTGTTTGTATTGTCCCCATATTGAGTGTAACCTCATCTAACATAGTTGGAAGCTTTACCTTATCACGCTGAACTTGAAGGGCTTGTAGATAATTTAATCAAGGCCCAGCATGACCACCCACTGTTTATCCTTCATAACCATATACCTCTTCCATGTGGTTTTATTTTATGCCACTCTGTTCATTAAGCCAATTGACAAGAACTCTGTGACATGGCTGTGACTGGGGGAGTTGACTCTGGAGTCAGAGACCAGCTGATGAAGGACTTTGATATGGAGGCGGAGGAGTTGGCAGGAAGCAGTGGTAAATTGATTCAGATCAGTTTCTTTCATTCCAAGTGTGGATACAAATTATAGGTCATCAAAAGGGTAGTCAGAATTCTTCTTGAGATTTGGACAGAACCGTGACTATATGAATTTCCTGAAAAGCTTGTTGTTGGCCTCCATTTGTAGCTAATAATGTGTAACATTAAATCAGCGATCTTGCCGATTGAGACCATTGTGTGATTTCTTTTGCACTAATCACAGCTATAATCCAGTCAGTCCTGAGACTCTTACACCTTTGGTAGCTATGCCAGCTTTGAATGGGATTCCTCTTTCATTGATTGTCCTTCCCCCACCCCCCGTTATTTACTGTCACCTCCTCATAAGAAATTAAATTTCTTTTCTTGTGCATTTGTGTGTCTGTACACCAAACCCTTATTTTGGGTGGGCTGTGGGAAGCCTCATTGTTTCTACTGAACAGCTTCCTTAGGAGCCCAGCTGTTCCCTGTCAAGGGTTTTCCCTTTTATTAGTCTCAGAAGGCATGACTGGCAGGGTGCAGCATGTTGGTACAAGATCCCAGCTGCTATCATGCTGCTCTCGGAGTCCCTGATCATTTGAAACTTGAAGAAAGATTTGACCTTATCATAGCAGTTGTTTCTGTGTGTTCATTTGTTTGTTTTTGAGGGGTTTGCAAGTGCAAGATAAAGAGAGGCAGATGATGACTAGAAAACATGAGGCAGTCTAAAAGAATTCAGTCTGTTTTGCTTTTCCAACTTTCTGGAAGTAGACATTTTTGGTATGGAAAGTTTAAGATATTGGAGGGAACTGTTGACTAATGTGCATATAGATAAATTTATCTTGGCATACCTTTATTTGGTAAATGGGCTAATAAGCAATCTTGGCAAAATTTATTCACATGTTAAAAAGAAGCAAGTAAGAAAGCTAATTCTCAGAAGTACATTGAAAAGTTTTGTGCTATTGAAAGGTTTTGAGACTGTTTAATTAAAAGAACATATGCAATAAAACCAGATCCTACTTTAAAGGGACTTTGCTTCCTTAAGCAATCTTGTCTTTCAGGTTCTTCGGGAGATTTCGCTACGGTAGGGTCCTTGGGGATAGTTTAATAAGCTGACCAAATTACTGAATAATGGAATCAAATACCTTCGGCAATGACAATGTCTGCTTTTACTTCGTTGTGAAAGATTGACAGACAAGACCACTCCGGATAGCGTGCCTTTATATTTAAGAAATGTAACTTATTTAAAACACAGAGAGAGAAATGAGAGAAATGCTTGGTTGGAACTGAGTCATTACCCAGTTAAAAATAACCTTTCCAGGTCATGTCGTTTTGTTTGCCGCAGTGAAATAAGTTTATTTCAGCAGAATGAAGCCATTATTAGCTTGGCAGAGTCCACTTGTCAGAATTTTATGGAGCACAACACTGTTTGGCTGGGAAATTCAATAAATACTGTAATGTGAGAGGAGTTAAACTGCCAGGGCCGAAGGGGCAAAGAGTGGGGAATTTGCCGCTAATTCATTGTTTCACGGCTCCAATAAGAAAGCATTAGGATATACGACGAATCATCCTTAGAGGTCAGGCACACAAACCTTTAGTGAAATACGAAGGCAGCAGGATGTATGAAAAAAATAAATAAATAAAAACCTTAAGGTGTATTAGGATGTATAGCATTGATGGTGGAACATAAATATTAAAGTGTCTTGATTCTCAAGTTTCTGATTTTTCTTTTTTGGAGAGTGATATTTCTTCCTTACCTGCTCTCCAGCACTGTCTGAGATTTTCCCCAGGAATAAAATATAGGTGAAAAGCCTATGACAATATAATCCAGTCATCAGACCAGTACCTCAATATTAAAATGGAAGTGAGCCATTTGTCATCTTAACAGCATAAGAAACTGAACAAGTGGCCACTCTCAAGCAACAGTGGACTTCACCTTGAGGCAGGGTGTTGGAATGACTCTGGTGTGCTAAGCCTAAATTCTGGCCACCGCTGCTGTGTCATCTTTGGCAAATTATATAACTTCAGCAATCCCTTGTGTCAAAATCTGTAAAGTGGGGTTAAATAATAGCACTGACTTCATAGAGTAGTCACGGGGAAGTAAAATGAAAGACTGCATATAGAGTTTCAGCAAAGAACCTAGCCCCTAGCAAAATAAACAGCACTCAGTTATTATTTCTTACTTGGATCTTAGGAGGAAATACCAGTGACCTTAAGATATCCAGAGAATTACTGACACCAGGAAAACGCTTTAACTTTGTAGGACATACAGAACTTAATAAACATGGTGCTCTGCTTACATCGTTCTGCATTCACTTCTGAACGTCAGTATACACATGTACTTTATTTCTGACAGAATCATAATTATTTTGTAGGTACTTTTTAATGTTCTGGTGTTAAAATCAATTCTTTTATGAACATTTCCATTTATTACTATGATTCATTTATGTTGTTTTTTATTAGTTGTGTTAATATTCTGGCCTTGTTGATATGCAGTAATTTGCTTGCTGTTTGGGTGGTGGATAGTCAAGTTTAAGATAGAAATTGAGTCTTTAGTGATTGGTGAGATTCACCTGGTTAGAGAAAAATGTGCAAGGGTTAGAGAGAAAACTTATTTTGAGATAAAATGCCACTGTTTACCTCTTTGGAAGGAAAGTAGTTAGATGTTACCTGCTAATTAGATAGCTGAAGTTTATAGAAGCAGGAAATATAAAGTCTTTCTGTCTTCATGGATCATTGTCATAGCATTAGATAGTTTGAGGGTTTTTTTCATATTTATCCTTTAGAAGGAGTGTCTTTTAGGTATGTTTTAGCCATCTTATCAAAAGATAAAGAGTGTTAGCTGCAAATACCATGCTCTTAAAATGATTTCATGGAAAGTCTTCTGGACTGAACGAACATTCATCTGACCCACTTGCTGGGCCTGTTAGGTATAGAGTGAAGTGGAAGGAACTTTCAGCTTGTCAACAATTATTAGGACATTTAAAATAGGGTGTGCAGTGAAACTCTTATGGAAAGGGGTGCTCAACGTAATGTGCTCGTTTGCATAGTTTGCTCAACAGCCTGACCTTCTCACATCCCTGGCACAGTCTGATTAAGATTCAGAGGACTCTGGAATTCATTTAATTAAAGCACTGCCCTGGAGTCCATTATTGCAAAATATTAGCATAGTGCTCTGTGTGACCTTTAAAAGTTTAGAAATTAGTAGCAAAATACAGAGGTTGACTATTTATTCCTTCACTTTAGTGCATTGTATAATGCTTTTCCCTATTTTCCTATACTAATTAGTTGTACTCTCACTGTAAAAACCTGCCTTCCATTTATGGTTAATATTTTGACATATCTTTTCCTCAGTTGGGATGCAGATCTCCTGACTATGTGTCTCTTCTTTCACTTAATACTTTTATCTCCTAAGGGTATTTTCCTTGGAACCGATAAAATTAACTCATATGGATTAAAACAGACATCACATGGTGGGCTTCCAACACAGCCTCTTCTAAGCCTTTTAGGGAATCACCAAAGTTAAGAAGCAGCCCTGTCCCTCTAAGATTCTTTAGCTAAACAGTGCACCTCTTGACAGCTGATTGTCAACTTCTAACAATAAGATGTACATTCTGTGTCATTCCTTCGGTCTCAGGTGGACCAAGGCAAAGCATTTGGCTGGTCAGAAACTTCTAATCACGGACTGTAAGAAGTGATTGGGGAAATCAGAGCTAACCATTCCCCGCCCTCCAATTGAATTCTACTAGTAATTACAGTTAAACCTACGGAGAAGATGTCTTCAGAGTGTAATGGCTCCCGTGGGCATTTTTCACTGGAGCAGGTTAATTTATGCTTACAATATCTGACCACATACGATCAATACCAAGGATGTGATGTGCAGAAGCAAGCACTAGAGACACTGCAAGCAAACACACCTCAGCAGCTGATACACATCCAACCGCTTCTGCACTTATTTTTGGCATGATTTTCTTTCTTTTTCGGCTTCTAGACACTGATGTTGAAGGATGCATTACTCTTTTGCTATTTATTTATCTCAGGCTTCTTAGGAATACAGCAGTTCTTGGCCAAAAAGGTCACACATGGTTATTCATGTTCATTTAGGGTAGATCACCAGACTTTGTTCAAGATTCTAGCATTTCTTTCTAGGGATCGACATCTGCGCAGAGTTTGAGATGCCTGTCTGACTCTGGGGTTACTTCAGGTTCTTCATGTAAACAGTCAAAACACTGCGCAGTGCCTCGGTGGCTCAGTCAGTTAAAGCGTCTGCCTTCAGTTCTGGTCATGATCCCAGGGTGTCCTGGGATCCAGTCCTGCACCGAGCTCCCTGTTCAGTGGGGAGCCTGCTTCTCCCTCCACCCTTCCTCCCTGCTTGTAATCTCTCTCAAATAGATAACATCTTAAAAAAAAAAAAAAGAAAGAAAAAAGAATCAAAACACCATGGATTAGTAGCAGCTGGAGTTGGGAGTTTTTCTTGGGCACCTCAATGACTCTCTATTCCCGGTGTTGTAAACGTTAATCCTCGAACTTCTAGGGGGACATAACCTTGTCTTAAACCATGTCAAAAGCTCCTGACTGGACTGTAAACCAGTCTAGCAACAGTGTTCTAACTCTTTGCTATTCTCTGCTGTGCTTGCACAGCCTGGAGCTCAGATTAAGAGATTTTTTTACATGTTTGCACCTCTTCTCAAGGGAAAATGGACAGATTAGAAATAGTCCCTGAAGTCATCAAATGAGATCCTCTTGAGAGATGATCTACTGTTGTGTAGTGGAAAAATTGTCTAGAATTTATACGGAACACCAAATATATGCTTTATCATTTTATGTAGCTAGTAATGATCTATCTGGTGACTTCAGAGGGGTTTTATTTCCATTTATTTGGAAGATGCTATTTTTAGTTTTTCCCCCAGAAAAGAAAGTCATTTTACAGATATTCCTGGAACTGGAGCATTGGAGGCTTATGACTTTGACACTTTAACTTCCCTCGACTAGGCTTTTGATGTTACATTGTGTGATAAGATTTAAAGAATGCTACAGTTAATCATAGTAATTATTCAACGCACCAATTACCACAGCTAATCAAAAATCCCATGAAATAATAATAGTTTGTGAAATAAATGGCACCTGTTATGCTCATACACACTGTCCAAGACATATCCCTAGGACAAAAAAAAAAAAAAAAAGAAAGAAAAAAAAAACTAACAAAAATCATCAACATAATGTGTGAGCAAATATGCCTTTTCAGGCCCTGCTGACTGCAGCATTCATGGAACCCCATGATCTGGCTGAGCTTGTGGAACGCCAGCCTGAGGCACAGAAGCTTTTTTACTGTGCTGATTAAATGGAAAGCTTAAAATGACTGAGGAGATAGTGGCATCTCAAGGTGTGTGTATGTGTGTGTGGTTTGTGTGTGTGTGAGAGAGAGAGAGCGAGAGCGAGTGAGAGCGAGAGAGATAGAGACTCTGCAAGCTCATCTTTGTAATGTTGTCTGTTGTTATACTGGTATGTTTGACACTTTTTGGTGGTGAATATTAGCTTTAAATTATTCCTAAGTGGTGGAGGCATCTCTGCCTTGGGAATACACATTTTGGGAGGGCTCTTTTTGACCTGTCCTTTGTCTCCTTTGTCAGCATGCTAGTCTTCCCTGAGACTTGAGGCTGGAGGGGCTGAGATGACTGAGAGAGATGCTTCTTATAGTAGGTTGCCTTGGTGGATGGTAGAAGGAGCTCCCAAAATAAGAGAACCGGATGTATACACAGAAAAGGCAGATGAATTACAGCTGTTATACTTTGTGTCCTGGTTAACAGATCCTTAAGTAATTATTCAGAATGCGTACCCATCTATCTATGTACCTATTCATCTTTCTCTCTACCTAATCTCTTTACCTAGTGGATCCTGTTTACCTACTCTATCTCTGTATCCATCCATCCACCCATCCATCCATCCATCCATTTATCTTCTACTGTGGAATGTGGGTATGTTGCCTTTTCATCTGGTATGAAGGGGTAGTTCTCCTTTTATCTGTAGATAAGGACCTCTATCCCAGGCCTTGCTTCTGACTTCCCCTTCCTGATCCCTTTCTGTTTTATTTTTCCTTTGCAGAGTGGATCAAAGGTGGATTTTTAAAGAATTTGGAGTGAAAGTGTAATAAAGAGTCACATTTGTTGCTTTTTTACCTTGTTCTTGAAAAATCATATTTTTGTAGTTGGTGGTGGCTGTAATAAAATGTAACTTTTACCATGTGCCCAGCGCTGTGATAAATTCTTTACATTTACCCATCCAACCTACTGAGCAAACTTCTGAGCTCTCTGTTGTGTTATATCCACTTCCATGCGATCGAACTAAGGCTCAGAGAAGATGAGTGTTATACATAAGATCCCAGAGCGAGTAAATGAGGAAAGCTCAAGCCGGCAGTATCTGCGGGCAGCCCCTTGTCTTCATGGCTTCTCAGCTGTATTATTATTGATCTTTCTAAACACAGATTTTCTGTTTCCAGTGGAAAAAGCTGAAGTATGAACTCTAGTAAATAATGGAATTAATACCTTCTAGGCATGAGATTGTGCTTTCATTACCAAAGCAGACTTTGCCCTGTGTGGCTGGGAAGTCAGGGCCCGGGATCCAGGGAGGAGAACATCTCAGTAGTCAGAAGAGTTTGAGTTACATGGAGTATAACAGATATCGGCCAGGCTGAAAAATGGGACTTGGGGAATAAGACAAATCAAAGAAGAAAGGAACTTGGGTGTCTTAAAAATACAATAAAAGGGCAAATTATTTCTTTTAAAGATTTTGTTTATTTCTCAGAGAGAGAAAAAGAGAGCACAAGCAGAGGGAGCAGCAGAGACAGAGGGAGAAGCAGGCTCCCTGCAGAGCAAGGAGCCTGAAGGGAGATTTGATCCCAGGATCCCAGATTTGATCCTGAGATCATGACCTGAGCCAAAGGCAAGTGCTTAACTGACTTAGCCACCTAGGCCACCCCTAAAAGGGCAAATTATCTCAGACTTTAAACAGGGAATAATTTTTATTACTAGTTTTGGTTTATTATAGCCAAAATGGTACAAATTATACATTAGCTTGAGTAAGCTAGCTTATGATTATCCAGCTGGCCTAAAATGTGTGTGTGTGTGTGTGTGTGTGTGTGTGTGTGTGTGTGTGTGTTTGTGTACAGATAGAATGATAGACACAAAAATAGGCATGAATACACCTAAATACCAAAAAGTAGCAATGAAACTTTTAGGGGGAAACAGCGTATTATCCGAGGACATGGAAGTTTCAAATCTATCTCTATCACTTCTTCTGAGAAAGCAAGTAACAAAGTTGACACCAACTTCTATTTTGAAAGCTTCATTCTGTGAGACCATTTGTGGACTGGTCAGTACTTCAGGATGGCTTCAAAGAGTACTTCCTTCTGTTGTACTTTGTATTAAGGAAGTTTCCATGGTAGTTTGTGGGAACTATTTCATGCAAAATGACAACTGGATAAAACATAGGAGTTATATGCTATGCTTGAATCCAGTCATTCAAACTAAGTCCATTAGGCTGTATCTTAGATTAAATGGATGTAGGACTATATAGGAAATATAGTAGGAAATATAGTAAGTAGGATTTCAATAAAGTTTAATTTATGACCATCTTGTTTTCACCATTTCATTGTGAATCCTGGTGATCACAGATACATCATTTGTATAAGATTGTTAAGTGCTGAAATGACTTACAAAAATTAAGGTATGACTTGTTCAAAATAGGAAACACTTTCTCAGGACAGTATGAAATGTATTTTAACAAAAAGCACTAGCTCTAATATCTTTACAGAGTTGAGAATATCGTTTGACAGAAAACAAAATCAACAAAATTATCTTTACACGTTTGGGGAAGGAGGCATATCAACTATTTGCAAGGTTATGTAAAAATGTCTTGCTGTTAATTAATTACTACTTTTCTGTACTGAAATCTTTTCCCTTTAATGCATTTTTTTTTCCCAGAAGGAAATCTAAAGGACAAATGTGTTAATTTGTTAGCCAGTTGGGCAATACCTCTGTTTTAATTTTATTCTTAAACATACTAATTTAATAAGAAGTTTTAAGTGATAGTTTAAAGGGTGGGATTTATTTTAAAAGAAATAAAACCTATTCTAACAATAGAAAACATCTTTCCCCAAACAGAGTTCCTTCTTCTCATCTCTCCTGTTTTGTGGATATCACAAATGCATCTGCTATAATAATCTTACAGAACACCTTGGATCATCACCATCATGGCTACTTTTTTGTTGCAAGCTTGTTCTCTGTAGTATCTCATTTAATTCCAGCAGTATCCCATTTGACCCACAACCAACTGAGCCTCAGAATAGGTACATGATTCACCCAAGGTCTGATCTCAGTAAGTCACTGTCCCCAAATCAGGATTTGGTTCTTCTGGTCTTCCATCAGAGGTTCTCTAATTCTGTGTAGTTACTGAACTAAGAAAATCCTGTCATGGTCTCTATAAGCATTTGCTGTTGTCTATCTTTAAAAACCAAACAAAAGGGAAAAAGATGAAAAAAAAAAACTCAGAAAAATCAAAACTTTATTTCTTTTTGATTTAACTCATAGTTTTTAATACCTCAATCATTTTCTAATTCAGTCTCCATGAATTTTAGTGACTACTGAGATTTGGGAATTGTCCAGCTTAAATGACACACCATGCTATTTGTGTGTATAACTTAATGTCACTGGTACTGTCCCTCACTCCTACAGATTACTGCATCTTAGAAATTAGTGGTTTATACTTGAAATAACACAATGTGTATGTAGCTCAAGCCTTTCCCATTTTTTGTTCCTCATTCAAAAATTCATATATTCTCCACCTATGATGTATGGCTTCTTACTAATTTACCTTTCCAGGGGTATAACTCTCCTCTACGTATTGTGTGGGAAGTTCAGATCCATGCTTGTTCCCTTCACAGTCCACAGCAAGAAGACTATCTCAGTGTTCCCAATCTTACTGCCTCAGGAAGCATGAAAGCTTAGGGAGCATTTTAATTAAATGTTGCCCAAGGCCTTTATTCTTGCTGAGAAAGTAAACAAAGCTTAAACAGGCCCTATCAGAAAAAAACTTCTTCCCTTAAATGTTTATGTGTTTTATTTTGTAATTGTGCTTCACCTTCTGCTGTTTGTTCTGAAGTATTAGGGACTTTTTCTCCCCAGTTACGTGTTTTAAATACTAATATAGTCAATTGATTAGAAGTTCCTTTTAAAAGAATGTTAAGAGTGTTTTTTTTTTTTTTCCATTTATGGCATCAGTGGACATAGCAGCTAGTGAATATTTGTTGATTATACTTGGCTGTCTCTCTACCAAGGGTTGCTCCCCTCCATTACCTGTCCCTCAATATGGGGTGGAGGGATGTCTCCAGTTCCCCTAGATTCACTCTTTCCTATTTTATATATACCAACTTTTAAAGAAATATCTCTGTAACAATAGCCTAATTCTGGTTCATTTCTAATATGTTTTCTCTCTTTCATGTTATTTTTCACATGTAAATTGATTACTTTTATGGAATCTTCTTGCATTGATGTTAACTGATGGTATTTCAATCAAGTTTTTAATTTTAATTCTAGTAGAGTTAACATACAGTGTAATATTAATTTCAGTTGTGCAATATAGTGATTCAGCACTTCCATACAACACCTGGTGTGCATCGTGACGCGTGCCCTCCTTAATCCCCATTACTTAGTTCACCTATCACCACCCTCCTCTATCGCCTCTGGTAACTATTAGTTTGATCTCCATAGGTAACTGCCTTTTTTTTTTTTTCTTGTTTTGTGTGTGTTTCTCTTTTTTCCTTTCCTCATTTGTTTTGTTTCTTAAATTCCACACATAAGTGAAATCATATGGTATTTGTCTTTCTCTGACTGGCTTATTTCACTTACCATTGTATTCTCCAGCTCTATCCATGTAGCAAACTGGAAGATTACATCCTTTTTTTTTTAACAGCTGAGTAATATTCCATCGTATGTACAACCTCTTCTTTATCTATTCTTCTATTGATTGTCACTAGGGCTGCTTCCATAGTTTGGCTATTGTAAATAATGCTGCAATAAACATAAGAGGGTATATATCCCTTTGAATCAATGTTTTTATATTTTGGGGGTAAATATCAGTAGTGCATTACTGGATCTGAGTAGTTCTATTTTCCACTTCTTGAGGAATCTCCATACTGTTTTCCACAGTTGCTGCACCAGTGTGCATTCCCACCAGTAGTACATGCGACTTCCTTTTCTCTACATCCTTGCCAACACTTGTTTCTTGTGTTGTTGATTTTAGCCAGTCTAACAGCTGAGAGGTGATATCTCATTGTCGTTTCGATTTGCATTTCCCTGGTGGTGAGTGACGTTGGGCGTTTTGTCATGGGCCTCTTAGCCTTCTGGATGTCTTCTTTGGAGAAATGTCTGTTCATGCTTCCTGCCCATTTTTAAATTGGATTACTTGGTGTTTTGTTGTTTTGTTTTTGGTGTTGAGTTGTATAAGCTCTTTATATATTTTGGATACTAACCCTCTACTGGATATGTCATTTGCAAATATTTTTTTCCAGTCAGTAGGTTGCCTTTTAGTTTTGATGATTTTTTCCTATGCTGTGCGGAAGGTTTTTTTGTTTGTTTGTTTGTTTTTGGTTTGTTTGTTTTGATGGAGTCCCAATAGTTTATTTTTGCTTTTATTTCCCTTACTATAGGAGACATATCTAGAAAAATATCACTACTGCTGATGTTAGAAAAATTATTGCCTGTGTTCTCTTCTAGAATTTTTATGGCTGCAGGTCTCACATGTAGGTCTAATCCATTGTGAGTTTATTTTTGTGTGTGGTGTAAGAAAGTGGTTGGTTTCACTCTTTTGCATGCAGCTGTCCAGTTTTCCTACTAGCATTTGCTGAAGAGACTTTTTTTTTCATTCATTCTTTGTTGAAGATTAATTGACCCTATAAATGTGGGTTTATTTCTGGGTTTTCTATTTTGTTCCATTGATCTACATGTCTATTTTTATGCCAGCATCATACTGTTTTGATTTCAACATCTTTGTAATATAACTTGAAGTCTGGAGTTGTGATATTTCCTGTTTTATTTTTCTTTTTCAGGATTGTTTTGCATATTCAGGGTCTTTTGTGGTTCCATACAAATTTTGGGATTGTTGGTTCTAGTTCTATGAAAAATGGTGTTGGGGGGCACCTGGGTGACTCAGTGGGTTAAGCCTCTGTCTTCAGCTCAGGTCATGACCCCAGGGTTCCAGGATTGAGCCTGGCATCAGCATCAGGCTCTCTACTCAGCGGGGAGCCTGCTTCTCCCTCTCTCTCTGCCTGCCTCTCTGCCTACTTGTGATCTCTCTCTCTGTCAAATAAATAAATAAAATCTTAAAAAAAAAAAAAGAAAAATGCTGTTGATATTTTGATAGGGATTATAATAAATCTGTAGATTGACTGGTCCTAAGGCTCCCTGAAGTTTATATTGTCAGTTCACTGCGGTGGCCTCTAAGCCCTCATCACTCGGAAAGCACTGAGGTTTTTCTTGATTTAGGACGTACCCTTCCCTGCAGTATTTTTATTGCATGTTTTCCAGATTAGTGATGGGATACGATTACTTTTAAGGCTTATTAACTGAAAAAGTACCTGTAAAAGGAAGAAAAAGAGACTGAACATATTACAGAGAGTTGAAAATGTAACTAGCATATTTGTTAAAATAAATTGACCCTATGTAGCCCAACTTTTTGATACCTAGTACTTTTTACACTTTACAGATGAGGAAGCATGAATGTCTGAAGAGCTTGCTTGTCCAAGGTCATAGCTGGGTAAATATATGTTTAAAATATAGTTAATATATAGATGTTAAAATATAGTTAATATTCAAACCAGGTAATGGATAGCATCATAGCACCAGGAATAGTAGGTTTCTGTCCTGTTTGGGTTAGGAAAGGAGGAGAAGGAGAGGAGGAGAAGGTGTCTGGAAGTGTGTAAGGAAGGGAGGGCTTCACACAGAGGTTACATTTGTGCATTTGTGATCATTAGTCCTAGATGAATAGGACTTTCTCAGCAGCCAAGGCAGGGAAATGAGTTGTAGGCAGAGGGAACAGCATGTGCAAAATACTGAAAGAATGTCTTGTATGTGTAAAACAAGTTATTGTATTTGTGAAGTATGGTTATTGGAAGCAAGTGACAGAAGAGAAGTAGACAATGTTTAAATTACGAAGTGAGTGAAGAGCTTGGAATTTATTTTAATGATGGAAATTCAATGAAACATTTCAGGTAGAGGATTTACATGGGGTTGTGAAAAAGACAATTCTGATTTTTGCTTTGGGAAAGTGGGGTAAGGGACCAATTTATTCTTCGACTTGAAACAAGACAAAAAAACACACAAAATGTATAAAATGATGGTTTTCATGATGATGGATATCAGGTAATGAAGGACAGTGATTCCTGAAAAATAGAAACCTACAAGTGAGTCCCATGATTGCCCCAGCTTACTGCATTGAGAGAGTTTCCAGAAAGTGGCATGGGGGAGGAAACTCAGTCAAAACCTGGTGGGCTCCCTGAATTAAAGAGTTAGGGTAAGGAGTCCAAAGATACTAGGGCAGCAAGAATTTGTATGACATGGTACTAGAGATGAGGCCACTGCACAGAAAGAACTCTGGAGATGTGCAGAGCACCCCCCACCCCCTGCCGTCCCGTGACCTTGGAGTATTGAGCAGGGTGCTGACCAGCAAATGCTTGTGAGGAAACTATTCAAGTTGGGGAAAAGACCACTAAAAATGATTTAAGGAAACCATCCTGTAGCTTGCCCAAGACAGGGAATCATGCCTGTTCCTACCAACCTTAATTCTTGGGGGCAAATAGAAGAATAATCAGAAATTTCTAATTGGCTTCAGAAAAGGGGAAGAATTGTCTCTACACTAAACCCTAAGCTGGTCCCATCTAATGAATCATAAAAACAAGATCCAAAAGGATGCAAGTATTTGTAAGAAGTTTAACTACGTGCCAGAACAAAAAGCAAGAATCTTTTTTTTTAAAGATTTTATTTATTTATTTGACACACAGAGAGAGATCACAATTAGGCAGAGAGGCAGGCAGAGACAGAGAGAGGGGGAAGCAGGTTCCCCGCTGAGTAGAGAGCCCGATGCTGATGCCAGGCTCAATCCTGGAACCCTGGGGTCATGACCTGAACTGAAGGCAGAGGCTTTAACCCACTTAGCCACCCAGGTACCCCAAAAGCAAGAATTTTATAGGAATACAAAATTATCCAGCACTTCCAAAATAGAACCAATATTTGATATCTGGTAAAAATTACCAAGCATAGACATAAGTCAGTTAGAGAAAGACAACTACCATATGATTTTACTCATATGTGGAATTTAAGAAACAAAACAAATGAACATGGGGAGTAAAAAGAGAGAGGTAAACCAAGAAACAACTCTTAACTCTAGAGAACAAGCTGATGGTTACTTGGAGGGGAGGTGGGTTGGGGGTTGGGAATTAAGGAGGGCACTGGGTGATGTGTAGAAGTGATGAATCACTATATTGTATCCCTGAAACCAATATTGTACTATATGGCAATTAGCTGGAAGTTTTAAATAATACCTTGGAGAAAATTTCTAGGCAGAGAAGCAGAAAACTAATACCCATAATGATGAAAAGAAAAAAAAAAAAATCAACCGAAACTGACCCAGATTTATCACAGATATTAAGGTCAATAGAAAGAACATTAAAACAGTTTTTAAACTGTATTCTATGTTTGGTATGTGGTTGGCTCAGTCTGTTAAACATCAGACTCTTGTTTCTGGCTCAGGTCATGATCCCAGGGTTGTGAGATTGAGCCCTGCGATGGACTCAGCACTGAGTGTGGACCCTACTTAATAGTCTCTCCCTCCCTCTCCTTCTGTACCCAACTTTACTCTCACTCTAACAAACTGTATTGTATATTCAAAAAGGTAAATAGAGATATGTAAACATTAAGAAGACAAAGATGGGGCCTCTTGAGATGAAAACTACAGTGCAATGTCTGAGTTGAAAAATACATTGAATGGGATAATAGCTGACAAGACATAATAGAAGTAAATATAAGTGGACCTGAAACCATAGGAACCAAACCAATCCTAAAAGGAACGATAAGAAGCTAATTCTTACATCAAGTTGTGTTGTTGTTGTTGTTTTTCTAAGAAGAACTAAATAGTATTTTTTCACAGGTTAGTACTTCTTACCATCTGACATTTCCTAATGGCGATTAATTGATGAAGCACTATGAGGAACTACCCCGTCTATTTGGTTTTTGATACAGCTTTGCTTGTTTTGGTAAACTGAGACCCTGCGGTTCTGATGGAGGTACTCCGGGGCTGGACTGGGTCCTGAGGTGATAATAGGAAATGACTGATGTTGAACTGGATTTTTAAAACCACACAGAGCTCACAGTTGTGGCTGCTAGTTTTATCATCTGAAGCAAAGGTCGCATGTTTGTCATTGAACATATGTATGTGTATGTGCAATTTGATGAGTATTCTATCATAACTGTCCTCTAGATATTCTTTTTTTTTTTTTTTCCTCTGTGGGCTTTGGAACTTTGAGTAATTTTTCACATACGAAGCAAATATCCAATCCTTGGACCCACCACGCACATTCCCCAGCGACAAATCAAAGGCAAGGTTTACACTGGGTACTCATGGGTCTTCAACTCTTATTGAATACTTAAGTCTGTGTGTGTAACTTTACTATTGTGACTTAAACTGGTCACCTGTCATGAATGCGGAAATTTTTTACCATGACAGGAGAAGCATGCTAGTTGTAATGTTAAAAGAATAAGCACTTTCTTTGATTCTAAATTCTAAAACTTTCAAAAAGTACGGTGATGGTCTTTAGTATTGCACACACACACACACACACACACACACGCACACACACACATTCTTGGTGTTTCTCTGTAATGGGAAATGTTTTCCAGAAACCTAGGAAAATGTTTCACCTTTCATTTGAATTTGTATAAAGTTTTTTTTTCCTCATTAACATCAGTATTTCTAAGAAAAGTCCACATCCAAAGAATTGGTGGAAAGTATACTATGTAAAAGGTATAATATATATTTCCATGAAAATATCAAACTTAAAAAAAAATCAATCAATACTCAAGTAGATCTCTTTCTGGGTTTTCTCTGAGTTTAAAATGCAAGATTTTGCATTCAGTGAAATCTTTTCAGTTTTCTTGAGTGATGGATTGACTACACTAGTGTCTAATAATCATTAAATCTTCCATATCTTCAGAGAGATCATATTTTATGATAAGAAAATGAATTGCCTTGAACAGAAAATAGACAAAACTCATAACATGTATTTCTTCATTTTTTGAAGAAATCATGTAATTTTTTTCTCATTATTTTGTTGGGTTGGAATAAAATTTGATCTTTCTCTTCTTGCCCTATGATACAAAATTGAGATGATGCTTTGAAGCAAACTGTCTATAATCATTGATACCTTCACACATCAGTATTTTATAGACTACTGCTTGTTCTCTACTTATCTGAATATCCATTTTTTTAACCCTTTGGATATCGACCAGCTTATCATTACTGGCATCTGTAGACTGAAGTAGGATATAAGAGTTGTATTTTCATAAAGAATGAATTTGAACCATTTCTTTGAAAAATTGTTCTTTCTTTTTTTTTTTTAGAAAGAGAAAACCATAAACCTTTTTTTGAAAATCA